>NW_011889192.1:545407-547426 GCF_000151845.1 Pteropus vampyrus
GCATCCTCTGATTCTTCTCCAGGCCCACGGGGTTATGTTCTCCGCACGATCTTGCGTGGCTGGTGCTATTTGTCAATTGGCTAAATATCCAGTGCTTTGATATGTTGATACACACATTATCATGATTATCCTGACATGTGTCTAAATAACAAACGCTTATTAAAACATTCCCTGCGGAGCCCATTGTTTAGTTTCCTCGAGCTGGCTTTTCTCTCTAGGTTTAGATGCTAGATGCGGTGAACTCTTTGGGGAAACAGGCGAGAGAACCCAGCGGCGCCACCATCTGCCCATTCTCCTTGACTCTCCCACATCTGTTGACTCTATCTCTTCCCCAGTCCCTACTCTCTGGGGATAGCTATTCTCTTGGGCCTCAGGGCCCAGTGGGTCAGGACAGCATAGGCAGCCAAGCTTCAGTACAGCCTCTTGAGAGGGGCGGCGGGCGGCCGACGGCTTGTGAGCAGGAAGGGCACGCTGTCTCTGGTTTGGTTTTTCAGCCGGCACATGGCAGTGGACCCTTCCCAAAACTTCTGCTTGGAGATGGGATCCCGTCCCATGGTGGAGGGACCATGGTGACACACTCAGTGCCTGCTCTCTGTTTAGTTCTGGTTCTTGAAAAACCGCGATTCTTCCTTGTGTTTTAAAGTTAATCTATCTTGCTTGTAAAATCGCTTTGTACACAGAGGACTGCCTTCAGATTATTCTTAATTATAAGACAAACTGCATAGTCTTTTGTACAAGTTAATTAGATCTAATCAGTTAGGTCATTGTTAATACAAGATTGCCAAGTAAAATTAACCTTCTCTGATAAACAGAGTTTGTATCTTAAGTCAACATTTTTCTACAACAAACATTTCAACAAATATAGCTTCCTAAAACAAGGACTCGTGGTCTCAAAGTTACAAGTCAATAATCATTAGAATTGTTAAAATGCATATCTTAATATTACAGGAGAGATTTCTCCTTTTTAGTAGAAGAGACTTAGGCAGACACTTGATTTTTTGTGATGTCAAGACTTACAATAAGTATAGATTAAATTTAAATATTATGATGACTGGTAAGTAAATTGCTTCTGACTTGGTCTAAATAAGTCAGAATGGCTCATTCGCTCCTTTCTAATCTTAACAACAAGAGATTTTCATTACAGAAAAGAAACGATGCTCTCTAATTTCAACTCGATGATATGTCAAAGCTGGAACAAAGATTTTTAAGGCTTGTAATAATTTTTTCACACAAATAAATCAAGGTCCTTGAGCCTAGTTTCCTCATTTGTGAAAAAAAAGGAATGATAAAAATATCTGCCTCATAACTAGTTTGGGGCTTAAAGGAGAAAAGCAGCATAAAGTGCTTAGCAGAGTGGCTGGGATGTCATGCTCAGAAAATATTTGCTGTGATTAATTTTCGTTGTTAGAGGAGCCAAGATTCAAAGGGTACCCAGAAAAAAAGGTGCTGGGAGATAGGATGCAGAGGTGTGGTCAGACGTGGGTGACAGCCGTGTGCCCTGGGGCCTGGGCTCTCTTCTCCTGGGCCGTTGTGTTCAGTGAGTGAGTCCTGCCTGTGGTCCCATGGCATCGCCCATCAACTGAAGGGGCTGAACCATCCTGGGAGCCCAAGGGTGGGGCACCTGGGCCACCACTTCCATATTGCCAGCCCCATCTCTCATCACAGAGATTCCCATCCCTCACCGCCCCCCCAACACCTCCACCCCCACAACGCTCCCTCTCACCGCCACCCCCCAGCCTAGAATGACTCAGAACCTCTTTGACATAGAGCTCCAGGTAGCCTCCGCCTGTGGATCTGCGGTTGGCTCGTGAGCTAGAAGCATTTGCCATCTCTTCACTAGAGCCTCCCTCAGCCCTCAGATCTCATCTTTAGGAAGAAATGAAGTAGGGAAATAAGTCCAGGACACATTTTCCAAGCTGTTTTGTCTCCTTTTTAAAGGATAAACATTTCCCATCTCCAATCAGTATCGCTACCCTCCAAGTACCAGCTTGGGAAAAAGCCTTTATGGTGGGTGACACG
>NW_011889192.1:548621-551744 GCF_000151845.1 Pteropus vampyrus
TTTGCTAAACTTAACAAATAATTTTTTTGGCAAATCTAACACTCATCAAATTGGCCAGTCAGGTTTAATTTCAATGAATTGGCTTTCCACCAGTGGAGTTTCAGCCAACAGGACCTAGAGCCATCATTTATAAATTCCCACAGAGAGACATTTTCCATTTGATGCTGCTGTTATAATTCATTTATCACTAGGGAAAACACACACGTAGCACTTTCTTTTTAAGAAACACAGTTTCGCGATGACTGGTAACAAGCTTTTATTTCCACTCCAGTGGTGATCTTGTTCTTTGCTGCTTCCTCGTCCAGGAGGAAATTTGCCTTTAAGTCTCTCCAGTAGGCTCCCCCAAGTCACTCGGCCCCCTGCCGCACTCCCCGACACCTCACTGCTACCTGGATTTTCCTAGGATCCAGGTCACCTTGCCTTATGGGTATCAGCAGCTTCCCCGACGTGCCTACTTCTCTGGTACATTGTGTTGATGGAAGAAGCTTCCTCTGGCTTCTGGGTGTTCCACATCATTGTTCACTGGGAAGATTCCATCCAGTTGGAGTTAGAGACACTGTGATGTTCCCATGCACACCCGTTTGTGTTTGCCTTCACGGGCCACGTGGTAGCAGGATTGGAGACCCAGTTAAGTGAGAGATGGAATTTAGAGAGTCTTAGGAACAAAGTTACAGTTTCCATACCCCCCGCCACTCCTGCTGATGCTGTTCCATGAAGCTAACTACAAACCTGTAGTTTTCAAAGTGCTTTGATTGGAACAGGCCATCCATCCCTCCATCCATCCATTCATCCATTTAACAAGTATGTTTGAAGGGCCTTCTCTGATCCCTGTTCTGGGTCTGCAGCAGTAAACACAATGCACAGGGTTCCTGCTCTGTTAGACCTTGTTGGAGCTGACGTCTGAGTGAGGAGTGCAATAGTGGATAAGGTCTGTAAATAAACGGGGTAATTTTAGTAAGCGTCATGACAAAATAAAACAGGAGAAAGTGATGGCGAGACCTTGAGGGCGGTGATGTGTCCTCTGGGGGTCAAGTGCAAAGGTCCTGGGGTACAAACGAAGTTGACCTGCAAGGACCAGAAAGTCTATATGGCTGGAGCACAATGAGGGAAGGTAAACCTCAGGAGTAGAGATTGGAGAGAGGCAGGCATAGGTGGCCAGATTCAGCAAATAAAACACAGGATGCTCAATTCAGTCTGAATTTTAGATAAACTACAACTACATGTGTAGTATCTTTCATGCAATATTGAGATATATATATACTAATAGGTTATCCATTGTTTGTCTGAAATTCAAATTTAATTGGGGGTCCTGTGTTTTATGGCAACGCTGGCGGGAGCCACCGCGGGTCTGCCTCATAAGGCCCTGCAGAGAATTGAGAGGACTGTGGCGTGACCCGAGTTGGGGCTGTGGAGACTGGATCCCAGGAGGCAGACCCGGAGCAGGAGACCAATGCGGGGCTGCTACGGCTGGAGCATGATGGCCGCCCACGAGAAGGGAAGCGAGCAGAGGCAGGCGTCTGTTTCTGTTTCGCTTCTTGCCGAGTCCTAGGGTTTAGACAGTGCCTGGCACACAGGAACGCTGATAGATTTCAGTTAAATAACCCCGGGGCTTGGGGACACGTGGGTGCTGAGAGCTGGCGCGACCTGGTGTATGTGTGAATAGTAGAAGTGGCAGGCTTGCTCTCTGGTTGGACGGGAGGCTAAGGAGTCGATGAATCGAGGGTGACCCCCAGGAGTTTGGTGTGAGCAGCGGAGTGCATGGTGATGTCAGTTATGGGGAAGGTGAATGTCAAGGAGAGTTGGGGTGGGGGCGGGATCTTTCTCTGGGCTACTATTGGGTCAGGCGTTATTCAGCAAGCCCCCAGCAGCGAGGCTGCCAACCAGGGGTTATGGTGGAAGTTAGAGCCCAGGACGCCTCAGGGCTAGGGGTATACATTTGGGATGCACTAACACAGAGCTGGCACTTAAAGCTGGGGGACAGTGGGGGAAAGTCACTGCAGGAAAAAAGGGGCCCAGGCTGGGCTTTTGGAGGCAGGGTGTGGGACAAGCTAGAGCAGGGGACTGAGGATGGCGCCAAAGGCCACCAGGTCTGTCTGCTCGGACCACTTGTCAGGACACCAGCTCCCCAAATGGGCAGGTCCCAGCTGAGGAGCGAGCAGCAGCGCAAAGCCTCCTCTGCATAGACGTCACTTCGGTGTCGCTACGCGCGTCCGAAATAAAGAACTTAGGCAGCGCGAAGGCTTAAGGAGGATTTGTAACCTCAAGTTAGGTTATCTAGAACGAGACAGAATCTTTCCCAAAGAACGAAGAATAAAAGGTAAAGCCACCAGAGTCTGGAAATATTTCGTAACCCCTGAAATGGAGAAATGAGGAGAAATGCAAGTGGAATTTTAAAATAAAATGCCAGTGTGGAAACAGTGAAGCGGGGTGAAGATTTTAACAAACAAATAATACTCTGGTTTCTCTTCGGAGTGTAGAAATCTTTCACCTTACCAAAGAAACAAACCTCAAACAAGAATAGTTCATCTTTATAACTGCTTCGTGGGAGTCCATAAAAATAAACCCATAGTTTTCAAATCGAATTTGAAAATCAAATCAGAAAACAGAGCCAAGTGTCAGGGAGGTATATATAGAAAATACGAGAGGACTAAATAAGCATACACAAAGACTGTGTGATAAAAAAAAAAATTGATAATCTTTAGAAAGAGGGCATAGAGATTCAACTTACAGTGGGTAGGATGGGCTCTGGAAGAAGCAGGAAAAAATGATGCATGATTGATGACTAAACGTATAAAAGAAAAAATTGTTTTCCAGACTTTTAAAGGAGCTAAATCCAGCAATTGAGAAACCTCATAAAGATCCAGTTAAGAGAAGAGAAATAGCAACACAGAAACTCCTTACTACATTTCTAAACCACAAGAGAAGATGAAGGCAGAAAGTAAATACTTAGCAACAGCACCATTGCTTTAAAAAATTATAATATGTAATATTATTCACACTCCTCAATGATACAGTAAAAACTCTGAAGCAGTATCTCCACAAAGCAGACTACTGACCTGGGATTAACTCAACATAGATGTCATTCGAGGGCACAGGGAATCTTTGCAGATGAAAAAAAAAAAA
>NW_011889192.1:551794-552323 GCF_000151845.1 Pteropus vampyrus
GAAAAAAAAAAAAGTGAACATGTGCTAATCACATGCCTCTACTTCTAAGAGGATCCAAGGTTTTTTTTTTTCCGAAAATTTTAGAGTGCTGGTGATCTTAAAAATAAGAACCCAGCAGCTAACTGAGCAGCTGGATATGAATATACCCAAAGTGAAAATGTTCATTCTATACAACCACGACAGAAATAGAAATAAATAACAGCAGTAGCCACAACCACCCAACCATCTAGACATTTTTAGATGTCTCCTACATCACAGCTGGATTAAGGAAGGAATTGACACAGCGGTAGCCTACCTGGGCTAAGTGTGGGGGTGCAGAGTACAGCAGGTCCTCCAATAACAACAGCAAAAATCCCACATATAACTTTTATAATAGTGAGTGAGAAACCCACTTAAAATGAGCAGATAATTGCTCACTAGTAAATACAGATGATAAATTATTGGCTAAGGTAAGCAAAAGATTACCAAGGAATGCAAAACAGAACAATAAAAAATTACAGATCACTTTATAATGAAATCCAGCCCACCT
>NW_011889192.1:556728-564132 GCF_000151845.1 Pteropus vampyrus
GCGGTGTGGGGACCGGGGACTCACAGAGACCGGCCTGCCCTCTCGCTGCTGGGAGTGGAAATGGGTTTTCTGAAAATCAGTTTGGCCATTTGCATTGTCGGGGAACGGGGAGAATTCACTGCCTTCTATCCTTCTTTAGTTCTTACTGCTGGACTAGTAATAAGACATTTAAAATAACACGAGACCAGATTAACAAGAGAAAAACTAGTCTAATACGTGCACACCGGAGAATCCCAATGGGATGCCCAGATCATGAAATGGAGCTCAAAGAAATGATCAAAGTCGCCACACTTTTTATATTTTTTAAATAAAGAAACAATAATTCGTGAGAAATCGACGGTACAAAGAAAAGCAGCGCTCTTTAGAAGGCATCTAAGCGGGGCTTGGGCTTGGGCGTCCGAGGCTGGCTTATGCTGGCTTTCTCCCTCTGGAGTGTTTAATTCCTGGTGACGAGGTTGCAGGTGGCGTCTCGGCCCTCAGCAGGGAGGGCATGGGTCACGGGGAAAGTCGTCCCCTGCTTTTAGGGACAGAGGAGGGTCAGGGCTCCACCTGCTCCTGCGGCTTCTCAGGTGACTTTAACTGGAATCATCAGAGGC
The DNA here is from genome assembly GCF_000151845.1 of Pteropus vampyrus. Classification (NCBI taxonomy): domain Eukaryota; kingdom Metazoa; phylum Chordata; class Mammalia; order Chiroptera; family Pteropodidae; genus Pteropus; species Pteropus vampyrus. Next base: position 557,325 of record NW_011889192.1, read on the forward strand.
CATTGGGTGTCCTGGGGCAGCTACCCCGAACCCTGACAGCAAGAAAATGTCAAATGCACATATCCTTCAAGCAAGCAGTTCTATATGTGGGCCTTTGTCTTAGGGACAAAAAGAGGTGTTGACAGAGATCCTTATTGGCTCTGTCTCTAGAAGCAAAACCACTGGAAACACAAAGAGAGAGAGGGAGTTGTTCGGCTGTGCTGCAGAATTTTCTAAGGCAGATGTACTGATGTGAGAACTCCAAGGCAGACTGTCGGGTGAAAAAAGCAAATAGCAGAACAGTGTATAAACTTAGACACAGAAATCAAACCAGAAGGATTTATAGCCAGAGGGCATCTCTCGTTACCATGGTGGGGGGTGGGGGTGGGGGGCAGGATTGGGGAGAAGGATGCTGGGCCAGGCGGGGGCAGATTTGGGTTTGACTATGTTGTTTGTGTGAGTTTTTGAGTGAGAAAACGTATGTATGTTCTATCCATACAACTTAACAGTTCATCAGAAAAAAAAAAAAGACAATTTTGCTTTCCTGCAAGTGAATGATGGGTTAATTTCTAGGAAAGTAAAAATCAATCTAGACAAAACAGGGACCCTGCCAGACACTAAAATTTAAATAGTTTAACTGGAAGACCACACACCCAAGTCTTTGAAGTAGGTTAGAAGAGAGAGAAGCTTCCAGAGAAATAAGCCGGCTGCAGTCGCTGGGTGCGCTGCCCCTGCCGGCCATAGTCTGCAGTCGTTGGCAGGTCAGGGCAGCAAGGGAGGGAAGGAGGGAGGCCTCAGACGTGGAGGCGGACAAAGGGTCCTCAGTCCCGCCCTCTCTATGAAACCCTGACTCGTGAAGAAAAGCAGAGAACGATGCCTTCAGAGGTTCACGAACGGAGGAGAGAGTTTGAGGGTGCCCTCGGCGGAGAACTCCGGGCCCGGGACCGACACATCTAGTCCAGTCTGACTCACTTCAGTGCTCCTTAGTTTCCTCGCCTGCGAAATGCGGATAGTGACAGCCAGCGTGAACACCAAGCAGAACCGAATGGGGCTGTGTTCAGGAGTGAGTGAAATCACACGCGTGAGACATGTGACGGGTCGAATCTTACCAACGTCAGGCCCTTGCCCTTAGGTGGGTGGCACAGATGGGAGGACCCTGGCCCCCCGCATGGAATTTGTTTGAGAACCGCCGGGAGGTGCGAAATGTCAAGTTATCAAAATGACAGCTGGCCTGAGGACTGGGGAGAGACGTGGATCTGCCCCGTGTGAGAACAGAGGTCGCGAACCTTGGCTCCTTTGACAGGTTCAGAGTGCAATGGCGGAGCCAGCTTATGTAACCCCCCAGACGGCGTCCAGGCCAATTCTCCCGCGTCTAGGCTGAGCTGTGAATTATGCCCTCGACCTCCACACTAGTGACATTTGGGGCCGGATCGCTCTTTGTTGTGGGGGCCTGTCCTGTGCGTTGTAGGCTGTTAACACATCCTGGCCTTTACCCACTGGATGCCATTAAAATAGCCCATTTGCGACAACCCCAAATGTCTCCAGACGTCATTAAAGCCCCACCAGCCAAGAACCGCTGGGTTAGATCTCCATTCAGATTTCAAGAGGACACTAACTGTGTGACCTTGGACAAGTCGACTGACCACTCTGACTCAGCTGTCCCCATCTGCAGAACGAGGATTAGAAGAATCAACATGCATGCGGATTAGATGAGTGTATACATCAAAAGTATGCTTGGCATTGTGCAAGAGACAAACATACTGATAAAGCTCCAGGCTTGCTCTCATACCTTCAGTTCCAAGAACTCACTCCCTGTGTGTCCATAACTTCATTTTCACTTTGTAAATATTTGCCAAACCTGCCCCAAAAGACAGATTCGGAGAGAAAGGGATTAAGTCACCGGCCTAAAACTGCCCGGTGACTGTCCCAGGTAGCAAGCAGGTAATTTCAAGGGTCCGAGAGGGAGAATAAGGAAAAATAAGCATAAAACAAGGGGTTCTTGCCCATCCCCCATCCCATCTATGGACCAGCCTTTCTGCTCTGACCGTCCCTGAGTCTCATCCACTCCTTCAAGCCTGATCACAATAACCGCAGACTGCAAGCTTTATTAAGGAGCAAGGTCAAGACCAAAAAGTAGTCAGAGGAAGCGTTGACAGGCGTCGACTGCTGTGATGATCGTGGTGGAGTTTGTAGTGGGGGGCGGCGGGTGGTGGTTGGAGGTGGTAGCGATGGCGCTGACAAGTAGATAGTGGTCACGGTGGGGACGGGAGCAGTGGCCACGTGGCCGATGGTGGGGACAGAAGCGGTAGTTGGCAATGGCAGAGGTAGTATACTAGAATGGCTGCGTCAAAAGCAGGTAGAGTCTGGTGACTTGTGAAGCAAAGGGCGGGGAAAAGGGACGTCGCCTGGTCGGCGATAACCCTCATTCAGTTCTGCTTGGTGTTCGAGTTAGTCGTCGACGTGTCTGATTGTCCCATTTTACTTCTAGAAGGCAAGGGCAGGTACTCGACACCTCTAGCACCCGGCGGCATGTCTGGCACAGAAAAGATGCTTTGTAAATATTTGTTCTGTGAATAAATACTCGAGACCATGGACTTGGTACCAGGCTGACAGGATTCAGGTCCTGCTCTGCCACTTCCTAGCCAAGAAGTAACTTCAGCTCTCGGGGGCGCGTGTATGCATCGAGCGACTTTTCCGAGCACCTTCATGGCCAGGCACAATTCCGTGCGCCAAAGTCGCAGCGCTGACCACAGGACCCGTGGCCCCAACTCTTAAGGAGCTTGCATTCCAGCAGAGACACACACACATGAACAAATAAACAATGGGGGCGATTGATCCGCAACACAGCAGGGTGACTTGATAGAGCTGATCCAGTGGCACTTTAGCTGGCATGGCCAGGAAAGACTTCTCGGTGGATCTAGGACCTGAACGACGAGAGTGTGCCCTTCCCAGGGGAAAGCCCTGTGTCCAGGGGTTCCTCAGAGAGTGTGGCTCGAGGCCACGGGCCGGTCAGAAGTGAGGGTGGGAGCGGCTGGGTGGAGGTGGGGGGCGTACATCACGCAGAGCCGTGGAGGGCGGGGTGAAGGGCTGGGGTAATTTTCTCCGGGCAGTGGGAAGCAACCAGAGCAGGGTTTTAAGCAGTGGGATGGCTGTGTTTTGGGCGAGATGCCGTGGATGGAGGAGGAGGAGTAGAGGCCGATCCTAGAGTTTCGTTTAGGCAACTGAGTGGGTGAGCCGAGAAGCCCTGGGAGAAGCAGAGTTTAGAGGGAAGAAGAAACGCAGACTTATTTTTGGCCATGATAATTTTGAGACGATCGCCAGTATCCTCGATTTCCTCGCCTGCAAAGGGGGATAATGGCAGTGCTTACAGGGTTGTTGGCATGAAATGAGATGAAGCATGGGACGTGCCCAGCCTAAGGCCTCTCAGTGGCTGTCACTCACGAATGTGTCCCTATTTTCACGTTTCCCAGGTGCCTGGTGAGGCCAATCCGATCAACATGGTAACCAAGCTCAGCCAACTGACAAGTCTGCTGTCCTCTATTGAAGATAAGGTACTTGGGGGTCCTGCAGCTTCTCTTGGCTTCTCTTTGGTCCTCTCTAAGCTCAGAGGATGCCCAGGTGTGCAGACACTAGGCTCCCCTTGACTCGGTCCCGAAGGACGCTGCCTTTCCTTCCCCTCCCAGCCACAGGAGCCCTGTGCCTTTATGCCCACAGGTCAAGGCCTTGCTGCATGAGGGCCCCGAGTCTCCCCACCGGCGTTCCCTCATCCCTCCGGTCACCTTCGAGGTAAGTGGCTGTGCTCTGCGCTTCATGGCCGGAGGCTGGGGGCATCCTTGTCCCTGTGGAAGGAGGGCTTCTGGCTCAGCTATACCAGGGCTTCTGGCCCAGCAGCTGAGAATGTCAGCGCAGCCACCCATGAAGATGCTTAAACATCAAAAGGGATGCCCACATAAATCTGTGGAACCTCCTTCACGGGGAGGCTCCCCAGGAAAGAGCTTCTCAGCCCAAGATTGCCGCAAACCTCTTCCTTCTCCAAACGGAGGCAGTGAGTAACATCAAACAGGGAGCCACCCAGAACTGGCTGCATAGTGCCTTAAGGGAGCGTTGGGAAAAAGTACGATTCCCACCCCTGGGAATGACTGAGTTAGAATTCCCAGGCTCTGGCCCAGAAATGTGTTTTTCTTAATGATCCCCAGAGATTCTGGTGCGTCCATCACAGCCCTGGTCTCACATTCAGAGACACAAAACGAGATGTGCCCCATGCCCACCTCCCCAGAGTCCTGTCTAGCCTGACGATGATTCTGTATGAGGATATATTTCCATCTCCTGAGCATGACAATTGTCTGTCTCCTAATTATTATCAGTCAGATGTTCCATTCTTGGTTGTAACAAGGCCCAGGAGCTTAAATCTATTAGGAAAATCCTTTCTGGAAGTAGATGACACATCAGATTAATGAGTGTTGTCAAATTAAGCAGCGAAATGAACCATCTTCCAAAGAGTTCATCTGTTTCCTCCACCAAACCTGTTGGCAAAACAGCTGATGAGCACGCAGCGGACTAGCTGGGCTCCTTCCCACCTGTTTTGATTCTTGGGATCTGCCAGTGGAACCGTGGGCGTGTGGGCCCAGAACGAGGGAGGCCGGGACATAGAAGCCAGATGGCCCCACGTGGCACAGCGGGGCGGGACGGGCCCAGGGCCGCCCAGCCATGCAGACCAGAGGCTCACCGGCCACAGCACGAAAGCCTGGACGGAGAAGGGGTGACCGACATCTCCCTCCGCTTTCTCCCCTCCCTCCTCTTCGCAGGTGAAGGCAGAGTCCCTGGGGATCCCTCAGAAATTACAGCTCAAAGTTGACGTTGAGTCTGGGAAACTAATCATTAAGAAGACCAAGGACAGTTCTGAGGACAAATTCTACAGCCACAACAAAAGTAAGGCCCCCGCTCACAGCCGTAACGCTTTCATTGTGCTAGTGAGTGTTCCTCCTGGTGACCAGCCAGTAACGGGTGGCTGGAGAAGAGAGTCCTGCCAGGCATATCCCACCCCTGGTCCGGGACACCCGCCGCCCCACCCCCTCTCCCAGCCTGCAGGAGCCCCACGCAGCCCAGATCGAGGGGCGACTCTCCTGCCCCTCCTGCCTGAGGCCTCCCCTGTCCATTCCGCCTCCTTCCTTCAGGGCCTAGGGAAACGTGACGGTTCTGTGATGCGCTCCCCCCACTTGGGGCCAGACCGAAGCATCCCGTCACCTCCTAGTGCCTGGCCCAGGGCCCTGCACATGTAAGGGGGCGTGGCCTGACTCAGGCAGCATTCTCTGAGAGGCAGCTTCAAGTGCGTGGGCTCCAGAACCAAGCTGTCTAAACTCACATCCCGGCTCTGCCTCTTGGCAACCGTGTGACCTTGGACACGCCATTTAACTGTGCTGGGCCTCAGTTTCCTCCTCTGTGAAATGGGGATAGTAAGGACGGGGTGAGTAATCGCCATGTGAAGGTCCTTAAGAAAGAGCCTAGCACACAGGAGCCGCTCTGAGCACCTGAGGCTTTGCATTTCGCACCCTCAGGTAAACCCATCAGTAAAATGGGACGTGTTCACACACCGGGTGCTTGTGGGGAAGCTGTTCTGGGCGAGGCGCCGGGGATGCAGGGCGAGCAGGCGGACGCGGCCTCTGCCTGCGTGGGGCTCACATTCTGGAGCGTTGCGTGGCCAATAAATCCTCAACAAGTATAGAAATACGACAATTTCAGCTCTTGGTTCAGGGTAAAGGGAACAGACAGGGTGACATGGGAGAGAATAATGGGGGCAGGAGACAGTGGAGGAGGGGCAGCCGCGCCGAGGAGGGCAGCCAGAGATGCCGGGCAGCGGGGCCAGAGGCCCGTGGGGAGACAAACGCAGCAGGGAGGCCCCAGAGGAGGGGCTCAGGGGATCCGGACGGCACCAGAGCAGAGGGTGAAAAGTGCAAAGACAGGGCCCTGGCATCTGCTGCCCGGACTCAGGGCCTGCCTGCCCGGGAGGGGACAGCACCGCGTCTCAGTGACTGCATTTTGCGCAAGGAGGGTGACCAGTGCGCAGTAAGGCACTACTTTCTGAGCCATATTTCCTTACCGAATCTTGTCCTCACAACGACCGTTGAGGAAAGTAACTTTACAGATAGGGAAAGTGACTGCAAGGGCGTGTGTGTTTCAGCTGCCCATGGGAACTCAGCTGGAAGGTGGCAAAGCCACTCATCCTCGTCCTCACCTGCCGTGCAACTGGGTGGGCTGATGCATGCACACGACTCAGCACAGGGCCAGGCGCTTAGTAGGTGCTCAGTAAACACTGCCATTATAATTTGAGTGGGAGGCAGGAGGTTCAGGCAGGGCCAGGGATCCGAAGGAAGGACGGGGGTGGGGGGCACGTGACTTAATCGAAGCCAGCTGGGATGGGGTGGCCCCTGGCGAGGAAGACAGTGGCAGGAGTCGCTTTGCTGTGGGATCGAGGACTCGCAGACAGCCTGAACCAAATGGAAGAAGGATAAATGAGCTAAGAGGGGTTCTGTGCGCCAGGCTTGGCTTATCCTCCGCTTTGGGTCCTGGCAGGCAAAGGCCCGAGGTGGCTGTGCGGGGTCTCAGAAAGCAGGGGGATGGCAGCCCCCGGCCAGGGGCCCCATGGAGCTGGTGATCCCCGCAGAGTGGAGAAGAACACTTGAAGGAAGCGGTCGAGTTCCCCAGTGCTGGCTGACAGGTGTCGATTCCTGCCACAGACGGGTTCTTTCTGTGAGAGGCCGACAGGTTTCCCTCGAGATGCTGGGGAGGGGCTGTGGGCTGCCCCCCTCAAATAAGTTCCCACCGCCACACA
>NW_011889192.1:568587-570021 GCF_000151845.1 Pteropus vampyrus
TTTTTCTTCTGAGCCTCTCCATGGGCCAGCCCTGAGTGACAGCCCTCCATTGAAGAACTGGCAGTTTGGAAGGGAAAGCCGACCTGTGAGCAAGTTATTGGGATGTGTGTCAGAGGCAAGGTTAGCCCTTTGGGGAGGGTCGATGAGCTCCGTTGTGGGCTGCTTCAGGAGGCTTTATACCACAGAGATGGCTCTGTCTTTGAAGGATGAATAGGAGTTCGCTGAGCATGAGGCAGGGGACAGCACTCAGACTGAGACACTGGCACGTGCCCGGGGTGGAGCGGGGTGTTAGGGAAATCATGTTACTTCCGGCCCTAAAGGGAGGGGCAGTGGGCCACAGGGTCCCGGATGTGGGCACGGCCTTGAATGCCGAGGTCAGGGCTGGGGAGCACCGGCGGGTTTACCTCCAGAGGGTGAATATACACCTTTGTGAAATTACGGGCAGTGGGAAAGCTGCCGTCAGGCAGGTGCGGGTGGAAGGGCCAAACTGGAGGTGAGGGGCCCTGAGGACGCCCAGCTCCGGGCAAGTATGGACGATGCACTGCGGGTTCATGAGACCTCAGAAGCATGGACGCCCGGAGTCTGCCAGCCCTGATCTGAGAAATGCAGCTACCTGGCTCCTGCCCTCCCTCCAGGTGAAGCCCAGCTCACCCTCTGTCACGGCACCTGTCCCATCGGAACACAATTACCTATTCACAGGTTCCTTCCCCCAAACCAGGCAGGGTCTCTATCTTACATGCCCTGGGATCTCCACAAGATCTGGTACGCACAGGTGCATACTCAGGCACGGCCAACTGACTGAGGCACTTGCAACATTGCTCATAAATCCCTGGCCCCCCCGAACCCCATTAATGCACGTTCCACAGAGGCCAGGAAGTGGGTCTTTTTTGTTTACTGCTGAATCCCTTGAGTCTAGAACAGTGCTTGGCGCAGAGTAAATGATCGACAGATATACACTGAATGAATGAATGAATTAATGAATGAATGAATTCTAGACCAGTGAAATAATAGTTTATGTGGCCACGTGTTTAGGTGGCCTCTGTGACCGGCACCAAGAGGCAATGCACTTCAGGGCAGGGGGCTCTGGGTAAGCTGGATTCAGGTACTGGATCCAGGCCTTGCTTCACGGCTCGATAATGGTGAGACCTTGAGTAAGTTACTTAACTGCTCGAAGGCTCCATACTCACATCCGTAAAACAGGGATTCCTGTGGGGTTGTCATGGGGGCCAGTGGGATAAAGCCCGTCCTTAGCCAGTCCTGGCATACGGTCCGTTTCCAGTCAAGGTCATTGTCATAATGCACTGACCACTAGGAGGAACTCTGGTTGCAGGTGTTGGAGCATCACCACCCCGTTCATCACCACGTTCATTGTAGCTTTGGTGTCAAGCCTTGTATGCAGAGGAAAAACCGGTGTGTGTATGAAGAAGTCATGGC
>NW_011889192.1:571231-572566 GCF_000151845.1 Pteropus vampyrus
CCTTAGCCAGTCCTGGCATACGGTCCGTTTCCAGTCAAGGTCATTGTCATAATACACTGACCACTAGGAGGAACTCTGGTTGCAGGTGTTGGAGCATCACCACCCCATTCATCACCACGTTCATTGTAGCTTTGGTGTCAAGCCTTGTATGCAGAGGAAAAACCGGTGTGTGTATGAAGAAGTCATGGCATATTCACTCACTGAGCAGCTGCTTTGTGCCAGGTGCTGGGCATGCGGAAGTGACAAGCCAGGGGGGTTACACTTAAGTCAAAGAGAAAATAAAGAAGCGCACAAATCCATAAGCGAGAGGAGGGTCGGGGGACGAACGCGAGGCTTGGAATTTAAATAGGATGGTATGACAGGACTGGAAGAGTGCCTTTGGAGCTGAGACCTGAGGGTCAGGAAGATGCTGGCCACGCACAAACCCAGGAAAGAGGCCCTCGGACAGAGGTTCCGAGGCGGGACCAAGCTTGACGTGTGAGAAGGCCGGGTGGCTCCAGCATAGATGGCGCAGAGATTGGGCCCCATCACGGGGGCTGGGTGATCTGAGCCACCCTTAGGAGGTTTCAAGCAGGGGCGTGGTGTGATCCCACTTTAAAATGAACCGTGGCTGCCTGCTGTGCTGAGAATAAATTATGGGGCGAGGGGCACGTGGAGATAGGAGGACCAATTCAGAAGCCATGGCAGCAGCCAGGCAAGAGATGGGGGTGGCTTGAGATGAGGAAAGACAGACTGGGAATGTTTGGGAGGTAGAACTGCTCACATCTGCTGAAGGATGAGAGGGAGGTGCCGAGGGAAAAAGGAACCAAAAAGAGCTTCTAGTTTTATTTTACTAAACGTGGAGACAGATGGACCATTTACTGGCCCTGGTAGAACACTGATCCCGATCGAGCAAGATATCACATCCAGGTGTCAGTCACATAGTCCTGCAAATGGATATCAAGGAAAGCCAGGAATTCAGAGGGAGGGAGACGTGGCCAATAGTAGCAGATTTGGAAAAGTCTTGGGATATCCCAGTTGGCAACAGTAGGAACCATCCTATGGAACATTTACTTCTGCTGACAGGCAGATGAGATTTCTGAGCTCACAGGACATCTACAGTGTCCCTTGGGTGAAACTTCCAGTCAAGACGGCAGCTGAACACACACATTATCATCAGCTCCCTTCTTAAGGACAGAACTCACAGGATCAAAGAGAACAAGAGAAAAAAAAATGATGGCAACAAAATTCTGAATGCCGAAAAGCAGATGGAGAATGATAACCGACTTAGAGGAACCTAAAGAAGCTAAATTTTAAACAAGCAGTAGGAAAAACTGAGACACCTGACTCATACCA
>NW_011889192.1:573036-574979 GCF_000151845.1 Pteropus vampyrus
GAAGCCATGGCAGCAGCCAGGCAAGAGATGGGGGTGGCTTGAGATGAGGAAAGACAGACTGGGAATGTTTGGGAGGTAGAACTGCTCACATCTGCTGAAGGATGAGAGGGAGGTGCCGAGGGAAAAAGGAACCAAAAAGAGCTTCTAGTTTTATTTTACTAAACGTGGAGACAGATGGACCATTTACTGGCCCTGGTAGAACACTGATCCCGATCGAGCAAGATATCACATCCAGGTGTCAGTCACACAGTCCTGCAAATGGATATCAAGGAAAGCCAGGAATTCAGAGAGAGGGAGACGTGGCCAATAGTAGCAGATTTGGAAAAGTCTTGGGATATCCCAGTTGGCAACAGTAGGAACCATCCTATGGAACATTTACTTCTGCTGACAGGCAGATGAGATTTCTGAGCTCACAGGACATCTACAGTGTCCCTTGGGTGAAACTTCCAGTCAAGACGGCAGCTGAACACACACATTATCATCAGCTCCCTTCCTAAGGACAGAACTCACAGGATCAAAGAGAACAAGAGAAAAAAAAATGATGGCAACAAAATTCTGAATGCCGAAAAGCAGATGGAGAATGATAACCGACTTAGAGGAACCTAAAGAAGCTAAATTTTAAACAAGCAGTAGGAAAAACTGAGACACCTGACTCATACCACAGAACCCACAAAGGATGCAGGGATCGATAACATCAGGGGCCCTTAGAAGTGGGGGCGAAGGTAGGGTTATAAACAGCAGAAGTGGATGAAAATCTGTTTAAAAAGAGATAGACGTGCCAGATTCTTTTCCATTCCACATAGGCAGTGGATTCCCCTCGCGCATTAGGCAGAAGACTGGATATTTATTCTCCAGGAAAGATAAAGAACTGGTGAGGGCAGAGGAAGCTGCTGGAAACAGAGGACTAAATAGCAGTCACTTTCTGAATGTAGCCCTCCTCCCTGCCTGACTAGGGATGCTGCCAGCCAGGCCCACACCCTGGAGGAAGGAAGCTGGAAGATTCTTCTCCGGAGCTTATGACCAGCACAGGGGCAAAAATCTAAAGACACTGCCATCAAGTGTTTTCCCCACGAATCAGCCCATGAGGCCACCCGGAGAGAAGCCCTGCTCACTAGGCCCCCTCTCTCAGTGTTGAAACACAGACAGCCAGGGACCACCAGACCCTGGAGGGAAGCCTGCACTAGGAGACAGTGAGACTCAGGACAATAAGAAACAGAAAGACGAAAAAATTGGAAGAAACAAATGATGAAGATGAAAAGAAGTAGGACCGTGAAACAAGAACAGAATGCGATTTTAAAAGGAACATTCCGAGAACAAAATCAAAATGAAGAAGGAGGGGTAGGGAGGAAGGAGGAAGGGGGAAGAAGGAAAAAGGAAAGGGGAAATGGAAACATAGCAGAAATTTTAAAAACAAAATCAATGGAAGGATGGAAAGATAAAGGTGGGGAAACTTCCCAGAAGGTAGAACAAATGGACAAAGCGAAAGGAAAATAGGAGAGATTTTAAAAAATTAAAAGACCATCAGGGGGTCAAATACCAACATAACAAGTGTCCATAAGAGAAAACGGAAACAGGGTGAGAAAATTTACTAAAAAAGCAATTCAAGAAAAACCCTGTGGACTGAACAACGCCTGTTTCCAGGTTGAAAAGGGCCGGTCATGTGCTCATCACAGTGGAGGAAATCGATCTACCCAATGCTGGGAAGCCTTACAGCTCTGGATTCAAAGAAAAGACCCTACGAACCTCAAAGCAAAAGACAGAATTATGGACTGTGTTAGGCAAGGGTCCCCACGACCACCCCCAGGTCCAGTGACTCACCAGGAGGACTCACAGGGCTCAGCATAGTCACACAGCTGTGACTTATCCCAGTGAAAGGACAGCCACCAAAATCAGCAAAGGGAACGGGTACGGGGGTGAACTCCAGGGGACACTAGGCACAAGCT
>NW_011889192.1:585314-588608 GCF_000151845.1 Pteropus vampyrus
AAATAGGAGAGATTTTAAAAAATTAAAAGACCATCAGGGGGTCAAATACCAACATAACAAGTGTCCATAAGAGAAAACGGAAACAGGGTGAGAAAATTTACTAAAAAAGCAATTCAAGAAAAACCCTGTGGACTGAACAACGCCTGTTTCCAGGTTGAAAAGGGCCGGTCATGTGCTCATCACAGTGGAGGAAATCGATCTACCCAATGCTGGGAAGCCTTACAGCTCTGGATTCAAAGAAAAGACCCTACGAACCTCAAAGCAAAAGACAGAATTATGGACTGTGTTAGGCAAGGGTCCCCACGACCACCCCCAGGTCCAGTGACTCACCAGGAGGACTCACAGGGCTCAGCATAGTCACACAGCTGTGACTTATCCCAGTGAAAGGACAGCCACCAAAATCAGCAAAGGGAACGGGTACGGGGGTGAACTCCAGGGGACACTAGGCACAAGCTTCCGTGAGTCCTCCCCCGATGAGGCGCGACAACACGTGTGAAGTGTCGTCTACCAGGTACACGAATGAGAGACTCAGCCTGTGGTTTTTCCTGGGGGGCTGGCCACATTGGCACCCCCTTCTGGCATGTACCCAAATTCCAGAGTCCCAGGAGGAAAGCAGAGTCCCGCAGAAACCACACTGTATGCACAGTTCAGGCACAGGCGGCTGCTGTCATCAGCTCGGCGAATGCTGGGGACCCTCCCGGAATCCAAGGTCCCCGATGCCGGCGGAGGGCCACCTCGCAAGCAGGCTTTTCTAGGCGCTCTTCTGCACGCAGGCCCGTCAGAGCAACGTTGAACTTCTCAGCAGCCACTGATCGAGCGAGTTCTGCAGAGTTCGAGGAAAATGATTCCAGACGTAGAGTCCTGCTGGTGAAGTGTGAGCGCTGAGTTTTCAAACATGCCAGGCCTCCAAAAATGTATTGCCCGTTTTCCTTTTCTTGAAAAGCTACTAGAGATGTTGCTTTACCAAACCGAGAGCATAAACCAAGAAAGAGGAAGACATGAGATCCCCCAAAGTGGCGTCCGATGCGAGAGAGACGGAGGTGAATGGGGTCCCGGATGCTGGAGAAGGAAGATCCTAAGGGAATGGCTACACGTCAGGCCTAGAGGTCACCTGTGCAGAGAAGACAAGGCCCAGAGGCTGTGGGAGACAAAGCCGACGAAAGGGCTCGATCCCATGGGAAACAGAGTTACAAACTGAGTCAGGACCAACGAAAACCCGTGGCGATTCTTAACTCCAGGAAAAACAAAGAGTTGTCAGGGTTTGTCTCTCAATAGCACTTCCATAGTCATCACTTAAAAAATACTGCTGACCTGGCCAAAAGGGTGATACAATTATTGGAAGGATGACGGGGAAGAACCAACATTACGCACTGGTGGGGGCGGGGGAAGGGCGAGAGGGGAGACAGGCCGCGTGTGTGAACGAGAGCCAAACCTTCATCTTCCATAGTGGAAAGTCAGTGTGTAATAGAAAATATTGAAATATCTAACACTGGAACACCAGGAAGGAGCATAGAAGCATGCTGTTTAGAGGTGCAGTAAGATTCCAAAAGAATCCATCACGAGAGTTGAAAGTGGCTGCCTCTGGGACGTTGGAGGGAGGTGGGGTTGGGGGCTACTATTGTGTGTGCAAATCTTGTAGAACAATTTGAGTCTTAATCATTGATAGAAGTAAAGAAATCTTAATTTAGATATAAAATGAAAGCAAAGCAAAAGAAGGAAGGAAGGAAGGAAGGGAGGAAGGAAGGAAGGAAGGAAGGGAGGAAGGGAAGAAGGAAGGAAGGAAGGAAGGAAGGAAGGAAGGAAGGAAGGAAGGAAGGAAGGAAGGAAGGAAGGGAGGAAGGGAAAAGAAGGACAGAAGTAGGTGGAGGAGGTAGAGAGAAAAAGATGAAATGTTGGACATTCTTGCTTCTGCTCTGGCCAGGCCGCCTCTTGCTTGTTCCAGACACCTCCCCAGATGTGAGCCCCACCTCAAAAGAGCAGCCAGGAGCAAAGGGATCTGGGAGATCCAGCACGAATTCGGTGTTCAGCCTGGGGACGGGAAAGTCAGCATTGTTGATGGTCAGATGCCAGAAATATTGGAGACTGTACATAGTGGGTGACAAGCTGACAAATGAATAAATGAACTTCCATTCCTCTTAAGTCCTACAGCTCATCAAGTCTCAGAAGTTTCTGAACAAGCTGGTGATTTTGGTGGAAACAGAGAAGGAGAAGACCCTGCGAAAGGAATATGTTTTTGCTGACTCCAAAGTAAGTGACAACAGACTGAGATGGGCAGGAGGGGAATGACGGACGCCTGAGAGACGCCTGGTTTCCGAGGCTGGCTTTGTGCCTGGAAGTCCGCACCATTAGCTCACTCAGTTCTCACAACCCATTTCCTGCCTGGGAAAGCTGAGTCCAGAAAGGTGAGGCGACACGTTCCAGACCAGTTGGAATTTGAGGAGTCGCAACCCTATCTTCCCCTCTGTCATGCTGCCTGCCTGAGAGGGTGCATCCCTTATCGCCGTGTCTACCCAGTCCCCAGCCCCACTGGGAGGAATTGAGCTTCTCTGGGCTGCACTTGGAAGCACTCCGGGGCACCCCAGACTTAAACCTGAGTCCCAGCGAGCGTTCCCTCCATTTCTGCACTTTGCCCACTCTGCAGAAATGAGGTGCCCTGCTAGGACTGGCTTCTGGAGTAAGGGTGGTGTGAGCGAATGGAAATACGAGGCATCTGGGGGTGTCGTGGTGGGCCTCTGTGCCGCCAGAGGTGGGGTTCTCTGTGGATTGATCTTATCGGCCACAGTCTCAGCCCTGCTGTTTATCCCTCCGTAGACAGGGCGTCTGAGGCAGGCACAAAGGGCTCACACCACATCAGGTCAGCGCCGTGACAAGGCTGTCACAGGGACAGTCCCCACCAAGTGCCCCGTGGGCGAAGTGGCAGGGTGGGCTGGTAGGAGGCCAGTGGGAGGGCCAGGAAGGACTGGGAGGAATGAGAGAGGAGGCTGGGAAAAACTCGAAGTGGGGGCCAGACGGGCGATGGAAGGCGGAGAGAGAGAATGCCTGGCTGGGCGTCGTTCTGGGCACAGGGGCGTCAGTTCAAAATCCAGTGCTGCCCATTGCTACGAGCTCAAGATTGAGGCACAGCGGTAAACTGAGGCACCGAATTTTGAGCCATCCCTTACTAAAGGCAGATTTCCATAAGCACAGCCATCAGATTGGCGGTTGGGTCGAATCGCATGAAATTGCCATCATCGTAGGTCGGAAATAGTAAATATTGGTCACATCACACAGTGCCACCTAGAATTGTTGTGTACG
>NW_011889192.1:590716-592236 GCF_000151845.1 Pteropus vampyrus
CGCTCACACTCGGGTTCATGCACACGGGCACATGGCTCCTTCCCGCTTTGTCCTCTGAGCGTGGCGGTCTAGATTTGGCTGGGCCTGGGGCAGCTGTCCCGCCGCACAACTGCAGGGGGCGCCCTTCACACAGGAGACAATGGAAAGAGCTGGCTGCACCAGGGCAAGATGGGTGGGTGGCCCCAGGCAGAGACCACCAGCCCCCAGCATTTGCGCTCCTACCGTGAGCCCTGGGGAGGAGCAGACCCCAGCGGCTGTCAAATTAGTTCTTGGGTTTTGGGCATTTGAGAGCCAACAAGGTTATGTCTTCGGGGGAAAAAGTTGACTCAACCGTCATGGGCGTTGAGAGGAGAAATCACTCTCATCATTTCTTTACTGAGCTGCTTCAACTCAGTTTTCGGGATGGGGGTGGAGGGGGTGTCCACGCTCCTCCCGTTTCTCTTTCTAACACCCACACATCACTCAGATCTAGGCCGAGGTCTCTTTTGTGAGGAAGCCATTGTTGTCCCCCCACCGCGGGCTACAAGCCCCATCCCACACCTGGCGGCCTACTGAGCTATCCTGCCAACGGAATGTCAGTCCCTCGAGAAGTGTGTCCCGGGTACCGATGTCACCCCAAAGGCTAGCCAGTGTTTGACATCTCGTGCAACTAGTTCAGGACACCCCAGGGACTCGTCTAGTCTTTCTAGCCTTGGTAACTTAACATTATCTTTAAAAAGAAACTTAAGTGGCCTCTGACCCTACCTGACACCCTCAGGGATCACTGTACCTAGCTCTCTGTCTGGGACATTTTGTTGGGCGGCGGGAATGGTTTTCGTGACTGTGTGTCTGCCCCCACCCCCGCTCCCCAGCGCTCCCCCCACCTGTCTTGAATTCTTCCTATGTGCCTATGACTCACTTGGTGTTGGGTTTTGCTGTTGAAGGTAACGCCCCCCCTCCCAAGAAGATCACGTCCTGGTTTCTCTCCAAGGGGCAGGGAAAGACACGGGACGACTCTGCTGATTACATCCCCCATGATATCTACGTGATCGGCACCCAGGAGGACCCCCTGGGAGAGAAGGAGTGGCTGGAGATACTCAAAAACTCCCTGCAGGAAATCACCAGCATGACTTTTAAAACAGTGAGCAGCCGTCACGGCCCTGGGTGGGACTCTGGGCCAGTGGGCTTTGCAAGGCCAGCCAGGAGCATCTCAGAGGCAAGGGCAGCTCGGCCTATTGGCTCTCAGCTTCCAAAGATGCCTGAGTGCTCAGTGGTCCCTCTCCCGCCCCTGCCCCCTTCCAGAGCCAGAGAGGGGCACCTGCGTTCAGAAACTGATGGGGTCCATAGGCGTTGCTGAAAATCACGGGGGTCCTCCCGCGACCCTGCCTGTGCCTGTACATCCTCCTTCCTTCATCAACATCTCATCAGCCCCAGCTCCCATCTCCGAGATTCTTTGTCTCGTCTGTGGGATGTCCTTAGGTGTCCCCTAAAGTGTAGGGATTATAGACAGGGAACCCCACAGCATGGAGGTGAGGGCTGAG
>NW_011889192.1:593596-596001 GCF_000151845.1 Pteropus vampyrus
ACCCACGTGGGCTGGGGGCAGAGTTGAGGGCGAGGCCAGCAGTTCCTGGTGGTTGGAGTCGGGGACAGGATAGTCCCAGAGATAACAGGAAATAGAAGAATTGCTGCCATCGAGCGTGAAAGCGCCATCAGCATTTCTGCTGACAAAGTGCACTCTGCCTGCGTCCACACCCACTTGTCCCTCCTTCCTTCCTGTCTCAGTGGCCGCCCTGTTCTGAAGCCCACACCCTTCTGCTACCCAGGAACCTCCTTCTAGCCCGTGTCCCATCTCTGTTTGGGCTGCCTGTCCGCCCCCCGACTGGCCCCTCCCAAGGAAGCAGGGCTGGATCGTCCCCAAGGTCCTTTCATTCATGTTCTGCCCAGACAGAACAGGGGCCAAATGGGTCATTTTAAGTTTTCTAATAGCCACACTGAAGAAAGGAAAAGGAAAAGGTGAAGTTATTTTTAATAATACATTTGCCAAACGCCATACATTCGAAATATTACCATTTCAATCGGTATTTATCGAAGTCACCATTTCAATAAAAAAAACGATTAGATAATTTACATTCTGTTTTTCTTACTGAGGCTAGTGATGCCGATGTGTTTTTTACACTTACAGCCCATCTCAGTTTGGACTGGCCACATTTCAAGGGCTTGATATGTAGGCTCGTAGCTAATGTATTGGACCAAGCAGATTCTCAGACTTCAGCCTGTGTCAGAATCACCTCGAGCAGAGGTTGGCAAACTTTTCTCTAAAAAGGCAGATAGTGAATATCGTTTTGCTTTGCAAGCCATGCAGGCTCTGTCCACGGGTGTAGCTGTGTTCCAGCAAAATGTTCTTTATGGATTCTATACTTCAATTTCACGTCATTTTCATGTGTCACAGAATATTCTTTTGACTTTTTCCCAACAATTTAGAAAGGTAAAAACCACTTTTAGCGGGCGGTAGGCCCAGCATATGCCCACCCCTGACCTAGAGGACTCATTAAATGCAGATTACTGGGCCTCGCCCCCAGAATTTCTGATTCGGCAGGCCCGGCATGGGGCCTGAGGACGTGCACATCCCATAAGTGCCCCAGTGACGCTGATGCCGCTGGTCCAAGGAACACACTTTGAGAACCACTAGAATAGCGTAAAATGGACAGAAAACGAGGTGGTCTCGGTACAGGGTTGGGTCTCACCAGGACCCTGGAGTTAGCTGGGTAGAAGGTCAGCCCGCCGAGTCCTGGCTGCTTTTCACCGCCCGCCTGCTTGGCATGTGGGTGACCAATGGCTCCTTGTGGGCAAATGCCAGCATGGGTTCACTGGCAGCCTCCTCTCTCCCTCGGCCCCGCAGAGAACCCCAAGGCTGCTGCTCATTCACCCCGTTTTCCTGTTGTCCTGAAGGAATCTCGCCTCCTAGTGCCTGTCCCCTGTCCCGTCTCCCTCCCCAAATGAAGCTGCTTTGCCTTCTTCCTAGGCCTCCGCTTCTCCCATCTATTAACTGCACTGCGTCCCCTTGATTTCCTGCCACCTGACGAGTTTGCCCACTTGATACTCTGACTTCCTTCTTCTCCCCTCCATTTAGGGAACAAGGGAGCCGTAGGGGTGTCATTTATGTTCAACGGAACCTCCCTGGGGTTTGTCAACAGCCACTTGACTTCTGGAAGCGAAAAGAAACTCAGGTAATGGTGCTCGTTCCCCCAGAGCCTGTGTTGGAATTACTTGCCCAGGCACACCTCACACCCCTCACTAAACACCACAGCGACCGCTCAGCCCTCAGCTGGGGCCCTGTCCTGTTGGCCTCTGAGCACTTTTCCCATGGTCTCATCACAGGCAATGGCAGCACAGTAGTGACCTCCCGGGGGGAGAGACCTTTCTGAAGGACAGAACAGACATTTCCCTGTGTCGTCACCCTAATAGACGCCTAAGTACCACTCCTTTCTAAAAGGCAAAACCACACCTGGGCACCCTTCCCTGTCAAAGCCCATTTGCCTATTGGTGGCCCAGTTGTGAAGACGGCCGTCTAGAATAGTTAGGATTCTGATTTTCTGCAGAGCAGATGCTCTCAGGGCCCCTGCCCTGTGTTCCCAGTTCAGCCTGAAAGGCCCTTTGCACCCAGGCATGCCCCAGCCACACGTAAGGTGTTTGCTGCGGGGGGGGAGATTCGATGCCTTGATTCCACACCCCCCCGCGCCCTCCCCCCCATCACCCCGACTTCCTGCCATGGCGGAACCGGGAACCCTGTGCTAAGATGGCTGCTTGGTCATTTAATTAGGCGAAACCAAAACTATATGAACATTCTCCGGTTTCTGGCTCTGGGAGACAAGAAACTAAGTCCCTTTAACATCACTCACCGCTTCACTCACCTCTTCTGGCTCGGGGATCTCAACTACCGCGTGGAGCTGCCCACCTGGGTAAGGAGCTGCCTACCTGGGGCTGGGG
>NW_011889192.1:596051-601995 GCF_000151845.1 Pteropus vampyrus
GTCATTTTCATGTGTCACAGAATATTCTTTTGACTTTTTCCCAACAATTTAGAAAGGTAAAAACCACTTTTAGCGGGCGGTAGGCCCAGCATATGCCCACCCCTGACCTAGAGGACTCATTAAATGCAGATTACTGGGCCTCGCCCCCAGAATTTCTGATTCGGCAGGCCCGGCATGGGGCCTGAGGACGTGCACATCCCCTAAGTGCCCCAGTGACACTGATGCCGCTGGTCCAAGGAACACACTTTGAGAACCACTAGAATAGCGTAAAATGGACAGAAAACGAGGTGGTCTCGGTACAGGGTTGGGTCTCACCAGGACCCTGGAGTTAGCTGGGTAGAAGGTCAGCCCGCCGAGTCCTGGCTGCTTTTCACCGCCCGCCTGCTTGGCATGTGGGTGACCAATGGCTCCTTGTGGGCAAATGCCAGCATGGGTTCACTGGCAGCCTCCTCTCTCCCTCGGCCCCGCAGAGAACCCCAAGGCTGCTGCTCATTCACCCCGTTTTCCTGTTGTCCTGAAGGAATCTCGCCTCCTAGTGCCTGTCCCCTGTCCCGTCTCCCTCCCCAAATGAAGCTGCTTTGCCTTCTTCCTAGGCCTCCGCTTCTCCCATCTATTAACTGCACTGCGTCCCCTTGATTTCCTGCCACCTGACGAGTTTGCCCACTTGATACTCTGACTTCCTTCTTCTCCCCTCCATTTAGGGAACAAGGGAGCCGTAGGGGTGTCATTTATGTTCAACGGAACCTCCCTGGGGTTTGTCAACAGCCACTTGACTTCTGGAAGCGAAAAGAAACTCAGGTAATGGTGCTCGTTCCCCCAGAGCCTGTGTTGGAATTACTTGCCCAGGCACACCTCACACCCCTCACTAAACACCACAGCGACCGCTCAGCCCTCAGCTGGGGCCCTGTCCTGTTGGCCTCTGAGCACTTTTCCCATGGTCTCATCACAGGCAATGGCAGCACAGTAGTGACCTCCCGGGGGGAGAGACCTTTCTGAAGGACAGAACAGACATTTCCCTGTGTCGTCACCCTAATAGACGCCTAAGTACCACTCCTTTCTAAAAGGCAAAACCACACCTGGGCACCCTTCCCTGTCAAAGCCCATTTGCCTATTGGTGGCCCAGTTGTGAAGACGGCCGTCTAGAATAGTTAGGATTCTGATTTTCTGCAGAGCAGATGCTCTCAGGGCCCCTGCCCTGTGTTCCCAGTTCAGCCTGAAAGGCCCTTTGCACCCAGGCATGCCCCAGCCACACGTAAGGTGTTTGCTGCGGGGGGGGAGATTCGATGCCTTGATTCCACACCCCCCCGCGCCCTCCCCCCCATCACCCCGACTTCCTGCCATGGCGGAACCGGGAACCCTGTGCTAAGATGGCTGCTTGGTCATTTAATTAGGCGAAACCAAAACTATATGAACATTCTCCGGTTTCTGGCTCTGGGAGACAAGAAACTAAGTCCCTTTAACATCACTCACCGCTTCACTCACCTCTTCTGGCTCGGGGATCTCAACTACCGCGTGGAGCTGCCCACCTGGGTAAGGAGCTGCCTACCTGGGGCTGGGGCTGCCCACCTGGGGCTGGGCTGCAAGGGACAGAGGCCCCCTCGAATTAGCTCAGGTCAGAATCACCAGACACACAGGCTGAGCCAGGCCAAGGCAGCCACTCCCCCTAGGACTCAACACTGTTCCCGTCGCGAGGGTTCAGCTCCCCTCACGTCCAGTTCCCACCTGACTGTCCCAGCCACACCCCCTCATCACCGCCACTCAGATGCTTCAGCCTTCCCTGGAATCTGGTCCCCTCAGCCTGCTAGCCCCAGATCCCAGGAAAGGCTGAAGTCCGAGAAGACCAGATCAGTTTTATTCCCCAAATCACGGGCCGCAGGCCAGCCCACGGATGACTTTCTTTAAGCGGGACGTCCACCTGAGATCTAGTGAACAGCAGCCAGGGGCTTTTGTGGCACAGACACGGGAAAGGGGGAGTGGACAGGCATGGCCGCTGGACACGTCCGGAACCAGACATGGCTGTTTTGGGTGATCCCGGAAGACATGGCCGGGGCCGGGCCTGGAGCAGAGCAGAGCCCGTCTGCCTGAGACTCTTAGCTACCAGGCCAATGTGTCCCCGTATGACAAGGGTGTTGAATGCTTTTGCATTGTCGTCCTGGGAGGGAGAGGGAGGATGCCAGAAACGGACCCACTTTTATGGAGGAGAGGGAATCCCGAGGAGCAGACAGATCAGTTACAGGTCGCTGACAGAGCTGGGAAGGAGCCCAGACCTTCTGACTCCCCTTCCCGGACGTTTTCCCAACATCCTGCATCCCTCGGCTGCCTTGGCCTCACCCAGCCGGCCGGCACGGACTGAGGAGCGTGGCCCATTTGTGCCCATTTTGCCTCCCCGACCACACCCCCCGTCCCGAGAAGCTCCTCAGGCCAACACTCCTTCTCTCTCCTGCTGAGCAGGCAGAAGGGAGAGGGGTGAACAGGGACCCTTCCCAGTCTAAGCGGCTGTCAGAGCGGTTCACTCACCACGGCAGAGGTAACACGAGTGACGTGAGACAAAGCCAGCGCGGCCAGTCAGTGTCACACCAACTCTCGGGGGCTCTGCCCGGATCGCAGAGGCCCGATGCCCACGGACTTGGGACCTGAGGTCTCACATTCTTTCGTGGCCTTACAACAGGCTGTCTCATTCCTGCAGAGAGAGCGAGCGAGGGCAGGACACACACCTACCTATCTAATGAAGTGTTAATGAAACGATATTAAAAGACAATGAAAAAATGAAATGTTTGGGACAGCCAGAGACTTACGTTATTGGGTTGACGTTTCTAATTTTCTAATAATTGCTCTTGCTGGGTTTTTCCTATAAAATGGTTGCGTTAAGAAGCACCCGCCCAGCAGCCGCCAGGGGACCAGGGTCTGGAGTGGCACCAGGGGCTCCGGGGCCTAAGAGCCAGGCAGCGGGTGGTAAGGTGCCTCCTTATGTTGGCAAAGAGGGGCGGCTGACCAGTAGCCATGTCCTTGCTGCAGGAGGCCGAAACCATTATCCAGAAGATCAAGCAGCAGCAATACGTGGACCTCCTGTCCCACGACCAGCTGCTTATGGAGCG
Organism: Pteropus vampyrus; assembly: GCF_000151845.1. Lineage (NCBI taxonomy): Eukaryota > Metazoa > Chordata > Mammalia > Chiroptera > Pteropodidae > Pteropus > Pteropus vampyrus. Next base: position 599,147 of record NW_011889192.1, read on the forward strand.
GAAGGACCAGAAGGTTTTCCTGCACTTTGGTAAGAACTGCCGGCCTTGCCTTCGGGGCCTCTCCAGCCAGCGTTGTCTCGCATTTTCCCAGAATACCCTGGGCGGGGGAAGGAGCACGCCTGGGGAAGAAGGAAACTCGGCCAGATGTGGGACGTGGGGAGTGAAAGCTGAAACCCGGGTTTTGTTTGATTTCAGAGGAAGAAGAAATCACATTCGCGCCCACCTACCGTTTTGAAAGACTGACTCGGGACAAGTACGCCTACACTAAGCAGAAAGCCACGGGGGTGAGTCCTCTCCATGATACTCCCCTGCCCTTCCTCCCCGCCCCCCACCTTGCACATCTCACCCCTCTCGTGTCTGTTCCCATAAAGGTGAACAGCATGGGAAGCACATCCTCAGCCACTAGGTAGCAAAAAAAGAAAGAAAATTAGAAATCACACGTTGACTGTGTCACAGAGCAAAGACCTCTCTTAAGGAGAGGCTGGGCAGCCTGACTCGCCCACTGCAAGAAGTCAGACTGGCAACACTGTGAAATTTACCTTCTGTCCAGGTATTTTAAGGTTTTGAGAGGATGTAAAGTGTTATTTCCTTAACTGGGTTCTAAATGAAGCTCATTAAAAAAAAAAAAAAGTCCCATGGTCAAATATATTTGCTCATCTGCCAAGCGAATCATCGTTAAACAAGCTTCTTTGTTGCGGGGCTTCCCCGAGCCCTGTGGGTTTGCGTGCGTTATAGTTCTCCATGAGGAAACTCAGGTGCCAAACTCAGTTGGTCACAGAATGCCAATTCATATCTTATGGGGCCACTTGTCTTCCAAGGAACCGTGTTTCGGGAAAGCTGCAGTAAAGCATTTATTCATTCCTGTTAACAGATGTTTACTGGGGACCTATGATGGGCCGGGCGCTTTGCTAGGTGGTGGGAGATTAAACACAAGTGAGATATCTGCCCCCAAGGAGTTCACAGCAAGAAAGACAAGACAGACATACCACTGACTAACCAGAGGGAGAATGTGATGATGCCGGATGCAGTGGGGAGCGGTCAGAGAAGGAAGGGACCGTCTAGGGCAGGGAAGGGCCAGGGCCGTTTGCAGTGCCTCGAAGGACAGTTTGGAATTCAACAAGCAGACATGGCAAGGGCTGAGGGGGCTTGTCCATTTCTGGTTGAGAGAATTGCTGAAGCAGGTGCTGAGGCAGGGAATTTTGGCCTCCATCACCTTCCAGGAACCCAACCCAGGGAAGTCAGCCCCCTGGCTGGGTAGGTTTCTGCGGATGAGAGTGCTCGGATGGTGAGCTGCCCAGGGTCACTAGGGCCCCCAGGGAAATGAAGAAGGGTTCACAGTGCTGCCTGACAGCCCCTGGGCATCACCTAGGCTCAGGGGCAAGTGGAGAGCTGGAAGAGGGAGAGAAAGGCCAGATGCTGGGGCGATGCCAGAATAGAGCAGGACTCGCAGAGGAAAAACACAAACGAAAACCTGGAAGAGCGCGAAGATCCAGCTCCGTTGCCGTGAATGAGGCTGAGACTCCCAGGCAGGACACCTTGTTGTGAGGTGTCACTGGCTGCTGTGCAGCTGGGGTCATCTGGTTTAACGGCGTGGTCGGGGCAGGTCCATTGGGATACGTTTGGGGGTGGTGAGAGGGTGGTCAAGTTTGACTTGAGTATAAGGAGGAACAGACTAGGGCCTGAAATGGGGATTTCCTAGATGCCAGGCTAACCTTTTCGATGGGAACCAGGAAGCCAACGACAGTTCTGCAGAGGATCTGGCAGCATCACAGTGATGCGCAGAGAACAATGGTGCATCAGCATAATGGATGAGGACGACACAGGGGACCAATGAGGAGGCTATGCAGAGTTTCCCGCTGAGAAATAACTAGGGTCAGAACTGGAGGGGAAAACAATGAAAGTGAAAGAAAAGGAGAAAAGCAGGATGTGTTATTGGTAGATCTGATTGTTTTTTAGAAAAACTGGAAAATCGGAAGGCAGAGCCAGCTTGGAGGGAAAAAATAGAACTTGTTTTCAGACTTATTGCATAATATGAGCAGAAAATCTCAGAAAACATCCAGAAGGCAGTTGAAAATACGAGATTGATGCTAAAGGGAGACACCAGGTCTGGGTCCTAGGTCTGGGAGCTGTCCGCACAGAGAAGACAAGCAGTGAGTGGAAGATGAGCAGGGAAGAGCTGTGGACAGATTTGGGGGGCCATCGACATTCAGAGATGAGAGGAAGAAGCAGGGGCAACAAAGGGGCCAGAAAAAGAGCAGTTCTCAGGGGCGGCCAGTGCTGAGAACTGCAAGGTTAAGAAGTGACGATTTGAGCTTCCAAGGTTGGTGAACATCTAGAGATTTGGGAGAGTGACTAACCTGGAGATGGCTCAGAAGCTCTGTGGTCTTTCCCTATTCCCTGCCCTATCTGGCTCTTCCTGAGTTATAACCTTTTATAATAAACTGGTAATCTAGCAAGTAAAAAAGAAAAAACAGTGACGATTTGTCAGCATCTGTGAAACTACACATGCACCTACCCCATGATTCAACAATTCCACTTTGGTGTGTACCCAAGAGATATCAGTATATTTTGTCACAGATATGAGAATGTTTATAGCAGCTTTTTAAAATAATGTCTAAAACCTACAAACACCTCTACTTCAGTCAGCAGTAGGATAAGTGTGGGATAGACATACTCTGCAACGCAACCACAGTGCCAACATGAAAGAACTTCTACAAGCGACAACATGGTGCAAGAAGCCAGACACAAGGAAATTTACCGTCGGCCATTGAACAACGCAGGAGTTAGGGGTACTGTGCAATCGAAAATCTGCACGTAACTTTTGACTCCCCAGAACTTAATAGCCTACC
>NW_011889192.1:603656-612671 GCF_000151845.1 Pteropus vampyrus
CCCACCCCATAACCACAGCCAAAGAATTGTTTCACCTTCAAAACCTCCAAAGGCCTGAATCCCACCTACCGCCCGCATCCGCTCGCTTATATATTACATCCTCAGCCCTGCGCCCTCCAGGCCCGTGACCCCCCCTAGGCTGGACGCCACAGTCCTCACACCGGCCCTCTCGGTGGTGCCTCTCTCTCCCACACCCTGCAACTCCTGCTGATTCTTATCTCCAGGAGGATTCAACTGTCTGCCTTCCTCAGCCAGCCCTGAAGAGATTCAGGAGAAAGGAGTGGCTTGTAGGATCACCGCTTTGAATCTAAACTTGGCATTCAAGATGGCGCCATAGTTGAGGTTTTTAGGAGAAAGGAAGGAGGTTGGTCTGGAAGTGGCATTGGGAAGCAAGGAAGACACACCTTCCCCCTCTCTGGGCCCATGGATGGGGCCAGAGGGGCTCAGCGTCTCCCAGGAAGGGCTGGGTTTGGACCGTGAAGGGAAAGTTGAGAATGTGGGGAATTTTGCTAATGATGTTTCACTGAATGTTTGGGGGCGCTGTAAGGGTTTAATGAGTTGCAGGTGGGCAAGACATGGGGAAAGGAAAGGGAACGAATATCCAGAGCTCGGGAAATGAGGGTCGACTAGGAGCTGAGTCTTCTGGTGATTGACATAAATAAGATGAGTCAGTTATCCATTGCTGTGTAGCAAACTACTCTGACATTTAGCAACGGCCTGAGATTCTTTGGACCGAACTTGGACGCTCTGTTTGGAGTCATCTGGGCACACTCAGGCCGGGAGCCCACTCAGATCTGGGCTGGCCGATGGTGGTAACTCAGCCATGAGTCTCTCTTTATCCAGCAGACTAGTCCATCCAGGCTTCTTCCTGGTCCCATGGTTCCCAGCTGCATGTCTCAGATGTGGAAATGCTTTTTAAGTCTCTGTTTGCCTCACACTTGCTAATGTCCTATTGGCCAAAGGAAGTCACGTGACCAAACCCAGACTCACTGTCGGTGAGGGGAGAGGGAGACACGTAGAGTGTGGCTGCAGGGGAACCACCACCCAGGGAACGGTCCACCTCCCAGGTTCCAGGGCACAGTTAGTGTAGCGCTGCCGCTACCATGTTCAGTGTATGTCTAAAATATTTTAAAGAACATTGAAAAGAAAGCCTGCTTGTCCACCTTGAAACTGCTCCCTGGAACACCCCTTCGTCCACGGCCACCACAAACGAGGTCCGCACGCAGCCCGACTCCCCTCCTTCCGTGCTCCCCTGCTTCACGCAGCACCACCCTCTCACCGACTGCCTCCTGTCCACGTCCAAACGCCTTTCAGGCAGGGGCCCCTCCTACCTGCTTCCCTCCTGTCTCAGAGAAGGGATGTCCCCCCGCTTTCCAGGCTAACCTTTGCATCTGGGCCCTTTACTTCCTTCCCTCCTCCTCCCAGGACCAGTGTCCCTGCTCTTCCTTGTCATTCTCTTTCTCCATCCCATCTCATTGTCGTCTCTATTTTTCTGATGGTTGTTAGCGAGTGAGCTTTTTTTTTTTCATATTTATTAGCCATCTGTGTGCGTGTGTGTGTGTGTGTGTGTGTGTGCGCGCGCGCGTGTGAATTTTCTGTCCATATCTTTTTGGGTGGTTGCCCAAAAGAGAAGGACATTCCTCTTTTTCTTGCCGATTTGCAAAAGCTTTATAGAAAAGGACGTAAATCCGTTTCATTGCCTTCCCGTCTCCTGGGCTGTTTTTCCGTCGCCCGTTAATGGCTGGCACGTCCTGGAGTTTCCAGCTCGGCTCTTCTCATCCTTCATGTCTGCCCCGTGAAGCCCAAACCTCCTCGTGGCGTCTGCCTCCCCCTAACCTCATGACTCTAAATCTAAAGATAAATCCCCAGCCCCGATACCCAGCCAGACCTCTCCCCGTGACTCGATTAAAAGCACTTAGAACTCGGTATTTCTAGAACTGTGTTCTTTCTCTTACTCCCTGCAAACGTGCTCTTCTGCATTCTCTTTTCATCCAAGCCCCAAGCTCCTTAAAAAGGTTGTCTACACTAAGTGTCTCTGCTTCATGACCTTCCATTCTGTCCCGATCCCGTGAGTCACTGCGGGGTGGGGGTGGGTGCCATCTCTCTTACCGATGAGCTCAGTGACCTTAAACCCCTATCTCCATACAACAACGTACGTAGACCAGAAAAACCTCTACAGTTCACATGCCACGATCTAGTTAAAAACTCATGAGTCTTTAGGAAAAACTAGCACAGGCACGTTTTAGCCATGGAGGAGACAGTGTCACACGCTTTCGCTGAGACTTTCGAGTGTGGTTGTGGAAGGTCGGTGGAATGACAAGTGCGAAACCGTGAAACTTCTGGAGGTTTCCATAAGAATGAGTCTATTTCTGCCGTGGGTTTGTCATCCTAGGCTTGACCAGAAGAGTTTCTCTTTCTCTGCTCAGAAATGCCTTCCCTCCCCTGCAGGCAGCACCAGCGACATCATGACAAGTGACCACAGCCCTGTTTTTGCCACATTTGAGGCAGGAGTCACCTCCCAGTTTGTCTCCAAGAACGGTAAGCCATGAGCAGCATCTGACCCTCTGTCCTCACGAAGACAGGACGCCCTATGTGCTCGTCCCCTGCTTGCTGTATCAGTCATCTGCACTGGACGAGCCTCTCATCAAGTTCACGGTCTGTCAGGCGGGTCTCCACGTCCACACCACATCACGATTTCCATCCAGAGCATTGTCTTGCTCTCCAACAAATATCTTAGCTTTTTAAGACTCGGTTCTAATACAGTCTTTAAAATCGAGTGAATGAGTATGGCACGTCTGCCACCAAAGATGATTCTAGGTGGGACCTGGATGACCATTTATTTATTAGTAATGCAATTATTTTAACGGGTTTTTAAATCGGTCTCTTCCGTGTGAGGCAAGCCACACTGATTTCCAGTCAGCCTTATGCTAGACCTTCTTATTTAAATATGTTTATTTACGTTTAAAAAGTGAGTCCATGGAAAGAGAATGATGAGTCAGTATTAGTGCAGGTGTGTGGTGGGCAGAGCTGGTAAAAACTGAAGCTGGGATGCAGGTGACTGAGTTTAGGGAAATGCTGAAATAAATAATACTTAGATTTGCAGGTAATTTTTCAAATAATCCAGCTCAGCTGGTCACTGGGCCACCTTGTCCCACCAGGGGCTTGGTGTTCTCTGTGGCATGTCCAGCTCTGGGCCTGGGTGACCAGGGAGCCATGTTGTCACCTTCTCTGCCCACCCCCTACTCTTGTGGTGGGCAGACAGTCCAGGCTCATTTAGAAAGGCCGAGTAGGGGGCCCGGTATAGGATAGAAAAGCCTGTGTCACTCTGTGTCCTTGGCGTGTGACGGCCGTAGATGAAGCTGGAACACATCTCCATGCTGTTGGGTCTAAGGCCCCTCAGCAATGCGACCTCCCCTCCTCACGCAGCCATGACCCACCATCTTGTCTCCTTCCTAGCTCTGGCCACTGTGCCTTTCTAGAACCTTCCACCTCTTCCCCAACTCCTACCCATCTCCCCTTTCTCTGAGTTTCTGCAGCATTGATGGGTGGCCCATGCCATCACACCCTTGATAAGCACCCTCGTTACATCTTCAGTAGCAGGCTTGCATTCCCTCCACTGAGACTCAGCCCACAGTAGGTGCTCACGAACACCAATGACCTGGATCAAGCATTGGTCGAACGTCTACCTAAGCAGAGCCTGACCTCGGAGCTGTGGGTCTTAAAAAGGGAAAGGAAAGCTAAGTGAAATAAGCCATACAAAAAACAAGTACTGTACGTATCACTTTTGTGTGGAATTGTTTTTTAAATCGATTTCATAGAAACAGAATAGAATGGTGGTTGCCAGGGACTGGGGCGTAGTGGCAACGAGGAGATATAAGTTAAAGGGTCCAAACTTTCAGCTATAATGAGAATAAGTTCTCGGGTTGTAATATCCAGTATGGGGACTGTAAGTAATAACGCAGTATTGTGTACTTGAAATTTGCTGAGAACAGAGTCTCACTACACCAAAAAACAAAAACACAACAACCAGGTAACTATGTGAGGGATGGATGGGTGTGTTCATTATCTTGACCTCGGTAATTGCTTCACAATGTACATCAAATCATCACATTGTGCACTTGAAATACATACGATTATACTTGTCAGTTATTTCTCAATAAAGCCGGGGAAAAGAAAGAAAAGAAGGAAGGATGGGAGGGTCAGAGGAAGGGAATGTCTGTCCTCACTCCCAGGTGGCTCAGAATTTATCCAGAAGGACAGGACACCTGCTCAAAGCCAGCCTAAAGATGCTTGCAAAAAAGAAAAAAAAAAAAGTGTCGTCTAAATATATAGCATTACCAGAAAGTTAACTGAATAGAAATGAACCAAAGGAGTAAAGGGAGGGGAGTAACCGAGGAAGGAAGAGCAGGTGTCGCTTGCGACCTGAACTTAGAAATGAGATGAACTTGAGTACGGAGCAGCCGAGGCATTATATAAAGCTCTCTTTGCCCGAACTGGGGAGGTAGTGAGCTTAGCACTTGACCCTTGAACCTTGGCTCTTCCCGCTCTGCTCCCCGCCAGTTGCGATTCCTCAGAGACGCTGTTAGCATAGTGGGGACGCTCAGCGTGCATGGAAAATCTCCCCTTCCCCTGGACTCTCATCTTCCCTGGACCTCAAGAAGGAGCTCCATTTGGGGGGCCGATGTGAAATGCTCCACCTCCAAGCACACTGTGGAACTGAATCTCTGTTCTCACCTGTTCCAGGACCCGGGACCGTGGACAGCCAAGGGCAGATCGAGTTTCTCAAGTGCTACGCCACCCTGAAGACCAAGTCCCAGACCAAATTCTACCTGGAGTTCCACTCAAGCTGCTTGGAGAGTACGCGGTTTTTGAGCTTCCTTTTGGTTGGGGCAGGCATGGCTCTTCCTCACAAATGCCTCTCCTTCGTTTATGGCACTTTGCCCCATTTCTCCTCTCTGGGAAGGACTGACTGATGGGTGGACCACAAGAGGGGGTCAAAGAAGTGGGCTGCAAGTGAGGGCCCAAGGGGACACCCAGTGATGCCGTGCTGACCCCTCAGCCCCTTGTAGGCGACTGGGCACCTGGATCCTCTCCTTGCCCCTCAGGGCGGTATAGCCCACTTGAGGGTCCCCCCAAGCTGGGGCTTCATCTCAACAACAGGGTGAAGATCCAAAGCTTCTAGAGGCCGGTGTCAGGCCCTGAGCAGCTGCTGGTAGCTGCTCATTCTTCCCAGGGTCCTCAGCTCTCTCCTGCACCACAGGCTTCTTTCCCAGGAGGTCTGGAGCATCTGAGTGCAAGCTCGAGACAGGTGGCCTCCTCTGGGCCAGCAGTAGTTAGCACAAACCGTTTAGGAAACACTCCTAGGTGACATTCCCAGGCATGTTGTCTAAAGCTGTTCCACGGTGAGAAGATCCAGCTCTCCTGGCTGAGACGGTCTGGGTAGTGGTGATTGGACCGGGGCGGGGGAGGGGGGCTGGGCTCTGCAAGGGATCAGCTCCGCAAGGGATGCCGGATAGTTCTAGAAATCAGGAGGAAGACACGTGCCACCAGCCCCCTTCCTTTTCCCACTCACTGGGGCTCAGTCCTGGTGACAGGCCCGCCTTCTCCATGAAGTCTCTAGGCCTCGGTTCACCAAGCAGGGGCAAAAGCACTTCCAAAAATGATGAGGATTTTTGTGTGGGTGTTTTTAATAAACTATCGAGACATTTGCATACATTTCTATGGAAACAGCATATTAGGAAGCTTAAATTAGCATTTCAAAAGGCTGCTCTCCTGAGTGGCGGGGGAGAGCTGTCATGTGTCCTCATCTCCCTGCCTGCAGAGTGATGGTATTTTTGTCGCCAGGTTTGTTGCAAAGAGGAGCCGAAAAGAAGGGGGAATCTCTCATTTTTCCCCAAAATAACTAAACCGTGTTGGCAAATGACCATCCCTGCACCAAAACAGAATCCCCAACGAGCCTGACTCCCAAACGTGCTGGGGTCCCTGCAGAGGGAAGAGGCAGGATGGTCTGGGCGCGATGACCCTAGGGATCTTTTCCATCTGGTTCTCGTTCTGATCTCTGAACACCGGGCTTCCCGTCTCCGACAGGTTTCGTCAAGAGTCAGGAAGGAGAAAACGAAGAAGGAAGCGAAGGGGAGCTGGTGGTGAAGTTTGGCGAGACCCTTCCGAAGGTAATTCAAGGACAGCACGTCCCCAGGGAGGATTTGCAGTCACCAGGCCAGCAGTGCTAGGCAGTGGCAGAGCTCCGGCCAGGCCTGACCAGAGGGAGCGGGCATCCCAGGGGCCAAATGCGGGAGAGGCCACCGCAGACCTGCCAACCTGTAGGCCCCACTCTCGTTCAAGGCGATTTATGGCCCACCTTCCAGTGACGGTTAAACATATGTCAGTGCCTAGAGGCCCTAATAGTCCTAAATGGATTTCAATTCCTGTGATGGATCGTGACAGGGAGCTAGAAGTCGCGCCTGACCGTGTGACTTTACAAGGAAGGAAACAGGCAGATCCCAGAGCGGTTTGTTCGGGGCGCCCGGCCACTGTGCCAGACGCAGGCCCCGCGCCCTCAGGCCCCGCAGTTCTCCTTCGCCTGGTCGGCCCCGCTCCGAGGATCGAGCGAAGGAGCAGAGGGGACCCCACTGGCCCCTACCCGCGCACTGAATGTAGAAAGAACTGGTCCCTGTGAGCAGAAGGTGGAGTTGAAAACACGTAAGCAAACCTTAGCGGGGACACATTCGTCTTGATTGCAGGAAAAAAAGTGATTTTGGACCTGGGGCTCAGAACTGCCTGCTGAGGAGGGGTGTGCAGGGGCCGTAAGGCTGGGAATATCTATCAATAGGGCGAGGCTTTACTGCCTCTCCTGGAAGCTTCCCTTGGTGACACTCAGATGAGTTTTAAAGAATGGCTTTAAAGAGGTGAAGGGGCCCATTCTCTCCTAAGACTGGGATGGGGCGTAGATAGGTTACGGGGGGCTGGGCTGCCTGCACTGGCATTAGCTGTTGATGGAACCAACCACTGGGCCACACACATGACCACGTCATTGCAGGAGCAGAGGCACATGCCCCAGTCGCTGTCCCCTAATTTGGGTACACTTTGATTGGGGTCCTCCACAAGGCGGAGTCGTAGCTGTCAGAAGTCCCTGTACTGGGGCTGTTTTCAGGCACCTGAATCCTGGTGGCTCCACTCCAAGGTGACATCCCATCTGACCCGCCCACCCCACCCTCCTGCCCCTCCTCTCCTGGCCACTTTGTCCTACAGTCAAGGTGGAAAGACACCAGCACCCCGGTCCCAGCAGCATTGCTTGTTTAGGGGCCTCTAGGGCACCCCTGTCCCTACGTCCCGACTTCTGCCAAGATCTGCTGCTCCTCTTGCCTCTGTCCCCTCCTCTACCCACTGCCACCGCCCAGGGGTCCCCTGTCTTCTTGCCAAGGCATCCTGAAGCCTGACAGATCTTTCTGGAATGTCCATCTGATCCTGGCATACCCCTCTCTGTCCGGTCAAGTCCCTGGTATCACATGGGATGAGTCCAAGCTCGTTGGCCTGGCTCCCAGCCCCTCCTCGCTCTCCAGCCTCATCCACTCCCCCGGGAGCCTCATTCCCGACTGCTCCCTGACCCTCCGCTCACCTCTGCCACCTCTTCCTCTCTCTTCACCTCTAAACTCCCATCAGGGCACCCTGACAGAGGCTCTGTCCTGCCCCCCCCCACCTTCATCAGTGTGTTCCCCATGGACATTCCTTGTTCATCTATCAGCCACCTCACTCCCACTGCTGCCCAGGGATGCGGGGTCTCCCTGCATCCACAGGGCCCCGGGCCCGGGTCTAACTTGGAGCCAGCCAGCATTTCAACTCAGTGAACTGAGTGTTGGTGTGGCTCTGGAACCCCAGAATGCCCCCAGAGCATTCACTGTGACTTCCAGTTATTTATTCTGGAACTTTCTGAATAGATATGGAGTCCATCCTGCCAGTCAACATGGCTCCAGGCCTGACCAGGGGTCTCAGTGTCTGTGAGTGGGAGGAAGTGGACAGCCTGGGGCAGTGTGCGACCTTTTTATTAGGCCCCTCTGTGTTGGAGGCAGTGTGAGGAACAGTCTTAAGTGGTGAAAAATTCAAAACTTCAGCCAGCACACAGCTCATGCATGCATAAAGTGCCTCCCTGTGCTTGCATGTGAGGTTTGGGTTCGCCCCGCATGCAAGGCCTGATGTGGACGTGCCCAGCCAGAACAGCAGGGCAGCCGGGAGCCCGCAGTCCCTCGTCACCATGGGAAGTCAGGGACAGAGCTGGAATTCGGGATCTGTGCTGGTCACTCACCGAGCCTCTCTCCTGACAACCCGCAGGCCGCTCCTGGCCCGCCTCTGCTGGAGGGTGCAGAGGCTTCCCGCCCAGACGGAGGGTGGCCTGTGCTGCCACCTTCAACGTCGCCTCCGTCCTGGGAGCGGGCTGAGGAGAGAACTGGCTCCTGCGGGGGGAGCCCGCGTGGGAGTGGGGTGCATTCATACCTGGTTCCTGATCCCATTACATTTGTGTATCAGCCTGGCCCCGCTCCCCAGGATGCTGGGGTCTGCAAAGGAGGGGAAGGGAGGTGGCGAACGTGGGCTCAGGCCCTCTCCTTGGGCCTGGAGTGCCGTGTGACGGCCAATGGGGGACAGGAAAGAAAGCGAACCCCACCTTGCTGGGCGGGGCGTACGTATGGGTCCCTTCCTGCTCTCTGGGCATGAAAAGCAGAGATCCAAATTTGCTTACTAGCAACATCTACAGGCCTGTTTTCTCTAGCATCCCTCTCCTCTGGGCTGGCGACCCTCACCCGCCTGTCCCCAACGTGTCAGCTCTAATGCCATGCCCTTCTCCTTGCAGCTGAAGCCCATTATCTCTGACCCCGAGTACCTGCTGGACCAGCACATCCTCATTAGTGTGAAGTCCTCCGACAGCGACGAATCCTACGGTAAGGGTCCCAGGGCGGGCGGCACGCGTGCCATTAGCTGATGGCCCCTGATGTAAGGGAGCCGGTGGTCTCTCTGTCACAGAAA
>NW_011889192.1:612721-614970 GCF_000151845.1 Pteropus vampyrus
CCTTGCTGGGCGGGGCGTACGTATGGGTCCCTTCCTGCTCTCTGGGCATGAAAAGCAGAGATCCAAATTTGCTTACTAGCAACATCTACAGGCCTGTTTTCTCTAGCATCCCTCTCCTCTGGGCTGGCGACCCTCACCCGCCTGTCCCCAACGTGTCAGCTCTAATGCCATGCCCTTCTCCTTGCAGCTGAAGCCCATTATCTCTGACCCCGAGTACCTGCTGGACCAGCACATCCTCATTAGTGTGAAGTCCTCCGACAGCGACGAATCCTACGGTAAGGGTCCCAGGGCGGGCGGCACGCGTGCCATTAGCTGATGGCCCCTGATGTAAGGGAGCCGGTGGTCTCTCTGTCACAGAAAGCCCACCTGCCGCGCCCCATCCTACTATCCTGACACTCCTTTGCCTGTCCCAGAGCTGCCAGAGGGTCAGGTACCGGTGAGTCACACTTCTCGCCTCGTCGGGCTTCTGGGAGTAACGGCCAGCAGCCACAGCCCCCACCTTTTATGGAGGCTTTCCTGTGTCGGATTCTGTGCCAGGAGCTTTGCAGGCACTTTTTGATTTAATTCTGACAAGACCTCATGAAACAGACACTATTCTCCCGATGAGTCAATAGTAACCTGGGGCTCAGAGAGGTTAAGTGACTTGCCCTGGCTGAGCCCTTATTTGAACCCAGGTCATCCCAGCATCGCTCAATGCTCAGACCTGTGTCCCCACCAACTGTCCTACTAGAGAGAGACCATTTTTTGTAACATCTTCAGCCTGTCCAGGGCTCTAGCCCCATGTCAGTTTCGCCCTCGCACTTGGTACATTCAGTGTGGCTGGAGCATGGAGTGAGAAGGGCAGGTGGCCAGAGACAGGCTGGAGGCAGGAGCCAGATTAAGCAGCTCCCTCTAAGCTGAGCTCGGGGTAAATACCTCATGCTGGGGGCAGCAGGGAGCCACTGAAGAGTCTGGTGAGACAAACGGTAATGTGATCAGCTTTCCATCTTAGAAATACAGTTTGCAGTGATCAAGATGAGAGATGAGGGGCTAGCGAGGAAACAGGGACAGTGAAAATGGAGAGATGGGATTGAATCGAGGGGGCCGAGAAGGGAAACTGGCCATGGGAACAGCGGAACGCGGGAGTCGAGGGTGCCCCTGCACTTCTGACTTGATGTTTCATTTGGTGATCTGGTGAGGCGCAGGCACGTCGGGTGATGAGGCACAGCCAGCGTGGCGGCAGAGTCAGAGGCTGTGGCATGGGGACACCATCAGAGCTGGGTCAAAAGAGGGGCACACTTATGACAGAAAATGTGGCCAAGAGATCCAACAAAATACAGACCAAACAGTGTCCCTTAGACAGTGACCCAGAGACCAGCCACGGACCTGGTGAGACAGTGTTCGCAGGCAGTTAGGATGTAAATGGGGCTGAGGAGGCAGAGGGCGTGAGGCAGACAGGAAGTAAACCCAGGTCCGTGGAGGGTGTTTGTTTTCAATGGAAGAAATCCGAAGATGCTTAATGCTGGTGGTAGAAGCCAGGACATAGAGGCACAGACACAAAGGGCGCACGGTAGGTGACTGAAACGCGCGGTACAATCCCGACCCTCGTTGCAGAGGTGAGGAAATGAAGTGACTTGTTCAGGGTCGGGCAGCCACTGAGTGGCTTTGACAAGCTACTGTGTGACCTTGGACTTGAACTCAGGCAGCCCAGCTCCAGAATCGTGCCCTTCACCCTCACCCAGCACAACACTGGAGAGACGGGCGAGGGCGGGCAGACCTGAGGGGGCGTGCTGGCCCCGGATCTGGCTCTCCTGTCCGCCGTGACGGGGCGACGGGAATGGATCCGTGTGGACACAGGGATGTTTGAAGGTTTGGTGGCAGGAAAACAGGAACTCGGGTCTGATGTTCCATTTTCTTGATCCAATATTCCTGATCGAATACTATATTTCGCCTTTGTTTCTTCCTCTTGGTATTCAAACTCAAAACAACATGTCGTAATAATAACAAGGAAAAAAAATCTACGGGCGGCCTCGTTCCCCCGTACAGCGATTGTTGTTATTCGGTTCTACACGTCCATCCTCGTACACAGGCATACGTAGATTTCTGCATTTCTCATTGTCACAGAGAGATCATTGTTGATTCTACGTTCCTCACCTAGAATCATGAAGTATACAGCTTTCCTGACCATCGCTTTTCCAAACTTCATAATATTCCACGGGTTTACTGCATCTTCATTTTTTAAAGCATTCTTTATTATGATTATTGAGGCT
>NW_011889192.1:615810-642785 GCF_000151845.1 Pteropus vampyrus
GTACACAGGCATACGTAGATTTCTGCATTTCTCATTGTCACAGAGAGATCATTGTTGATTCTACGTTCCTCACCTAGAATCATGAAGTATACAGCCTTCCTGACCATCGCTTTTCCAAACTTCATAATAATCCATGTGTTTACTGCATCTTCATTTTTTAAAGCATTCTTTATTATGATTATTGAGGCTCTGTCAGTTATTTTTGTTAGTGTCATCAATAATGCTGAGATGGATCTCTTTGGGGACATTTTTTATTCTTTCGGATCACCTCTTTAGGGCGAGTTCCCATGTTTGCTGGGTCAAAGGGTATAAATACATCTGCGATTCTCGACCCTTGTTATCAGACTGCCACACAGGCTGTCTTGTATGTTGACCTTTCCACGTCGAGTGTACAGGTTTCCCCAGATCTTTGCTGCTGTTGGGTATTCTTTTTCTTCTATTTTCTGCTAAGTTCATATCCGTGAGTGAATCCCTGAGTACTGCCTTTGTTTGCATTTCTGATGGCGTGCAAGGCTGAATGAGTTTCCATTTATTGAAATTAACCAGCTACAATTCTTTTTGTGTGAAATGACTGTTGGGGTTATCTGCCCATTTCTTTGCTGGGGATTTGATTTTGAGGAGTTCCTTGTGAATTCAGGTAAAATGCCCACTTTGTGAAGCTGCACTGAATGGTCCCAGTCAATCTCCTTTTCATTTTTGCTTTTTCCTTTGTGTAGAAGTTTTAAACTTTTATATCCTCTCATCTGTCAGTCCTATTTTGTCGTTTCTTCCATGGCTTCAAATCTTGGAAAGTTGCCATTCCCTCTAGCCTTCAGATTAGTGTTTAATTCTGTTTTTCTGCTAGATTTTCTAAGATTTAATTTTTTTTTACATTGACTCATCTACGTAGAGTTCATTTGCTGTAAATTTTGAGATGCTTTCCCCAGATGGCTGAGGAGTTATTCTGAAAGTTTCATCCAATGATCCCCGCCTTGGCCATTATTTTAAAGGACCATCTTCGGGCGGCAGAGCTAAATCTCCAGGTGGAATTTGCAGTGTTTGTCCTGTGAAATGGCGGAGTCTTGACGTGATTGTTGTCCCCTCCACATCCCCAGGTGAGGGCTGCATTGCTCTGCGGTTAGAGGCCACGGAAACTCAGCTCCCCATCTACACGCCTCTCACCCACCATGGAGAGATGACGGGTCACTTCCGGGGTGAGATCAAGCTGCAGACCTCCCAGGGCAAGAAGAGGGAGAAGCTCTACGGTAAGTGGGCGGGACCCCCCCGCACCCTCTTCAGCGCTGTGGGGTTAGGAGCAGGGATGAGAGTCCTCTCAGCAAAGCGAATGGATATTCTGAGTGGCAGGCATCATCCTTGCTTGGTAGCTGGATAAACTGAGGCGCAGAGAGGTTGAGTGATTGGCTAAAGGTCACGTACCTAGTCAGAAGCTAGCCCAAGGTGACAACGCAGGTTCACCGAGTGCTCAGCTGGAATTCGTAAATGTGACGGGTCCTGCCTCTCACGGGAAGAGCAGGATAGCAGATCTCACTACATGTGGGCAGCCCGGCACCCTCTGCTCCTGGGTGGGCACCAGGCCATCCCGACTGCCACCTCCCGGGGGTGTGGCTCCCCTCCTGTCCTGTGGGAGCTCCTTTCTCTGGCAGGATGTGGGTTGGAATGAAGGGGCCTCAGCACCTCTGCAACCAGAAGCCAAAGTCAGCGTTGTAGACGGGGTCCCAACAGCCATTTAAGCCCACAAAGAGGTTGGCTTTGGTACTGAATGCTCCGGTACTTTGTTATATTTGTTTTATTCGGATCTGCCAAGAAAAAATTGCCCGTTTTGTCCCTTACCAACAACAAGTTGGAAATGTCGCATGAAATGCCCACATGAAATTCTCTGGGTCATACGTGCCTACCCTCCTCCCTCACACATAACTGACTAATCCCTGAACTTGTACGAGGCCTCGGATCTTGTTAACCCCACCTCCCCAGCAGCTGTGACTCACTGTCCGGCTCCGCCATGCCACTGGGAACCTCTCTGCCATCCAGGCTCTGTGTGCTGGGCACTCACATGCTCTTTCCCGGCCCGGTCCTTGCAGACTTTGTGAAGACCGAGCGTGACGAGTCCAGTGGGCCCAAGTCCCTGAAGAGCCTCACCAGCCACGACCCCGCGAAGCAGTGGGAACCTGCCAACAGGTAGAGCAGGGTGTTGCCGGCTGTCACGGCACACCGGCTGCCTTTGCAGACCCGGGCCCCCGGGGAGGGTCAGTGGAGCGAGGACCTGGACGGACAGGAAGCTTGGCCAGGAGAGGCGCCGTCCCCTGAGGCTTCTGACCAGAAACCCACGGCCCTGGAGTCGGGGGCCATTGGTGTGACTGTGACAAGGCCTGGGAGACTCCTCCTTTGTGTTGGAGACTTTGGTTCTGGTCAACAAACATGGGTTGAGCACCTACTGTGTGTCCGGTTTTAGAGAAACCAAGGCAAATTAGGTGCAGTCCCTGACTTAGCAGCTCAGCCTAGGAGAGAGATGCCCAGTCCAGGGGGACCCACCTGCAGAGGTGACTGCGTGGGACGGTTGCCGTGTCTCTGTGGATGGGACTTTATGGCCACCAAACACCACCCTGTTACTTAAGAGGAAAAATCATTGTGGGAAATGTACACAAGCTGCTCTTGGCAGAGACTGGATTGGGAATAATCTGGACATTGTAAGAGCCTACATTCCTAGGCGACGGCAGTCCCCAATAACAAGGCACTTCAGCTCGCCAATATGGTCTCGAGTCCCAGCATCCAGCCACTGAGGGCTGTGACGGTCTCTGTGCCAGCTTGCCTGCTACGGGGACAAAGCTGTGCCAGTCAGCGAGTGAAATTCCAAAAGCCGCTGCAGAGCCCAGCTCTCTCCTCTCCCCCGTTTCGCTCCCCACACCCCTGTCCATCCAGCAGTCGCCCGCAGGCCCGCCTCCCCCGGGGACACAGGAACTCCCATCTCCAGCCCGCTCCCTCCTCCAGCTTCTACCGGTTACAGCTGCGGGCACTAGTGTCCCCTTTTGATCCTTCTTCCCAATATTACGCAGTTAACAAAAGCATCGTAAGACTCCAGATTCAGGATCAGTGTAGCTCTACGAATTATTTTCCATTTGACTAGTATTAGAATTAGAATTTCTGAAGCAGGCGTTGCTGGATAGGAGTGAGATGCGCTCAGAAGCAGGCTGGCTGAGCAGGTGGGAGCTGGGAGGCTGCGGTATACAACCTGTACAGTCAGATCTCTGCTAGTCAGTGCTCATGAGAGCACCGTCTCACAACAGACTGAGACAGCACAAGGTGTGCGTCTCGGGGTCACCTCACTCGGGTCTGGGCCATCCCCTCGACTCCCCCACATTCGAAGCTCCAGCCTTGACCTGTGACCTCCACACTCATCCCTAAATGCCCACGTGGCCATGTCCATCCTGATGCCAGCTGACATGTTGCTGCTGGAACTCTCCATCCTCCCCTCCGACGCCAGCCTCCCATTCCAACCTCCCCACTTGATCGTGGGCCTCAGACAGTTCCTGAAATGGCCAAGCCCCTCTCGCCTCAGGGCCTTTGCACGTCCTCTGTCTCCCTCCCGTCCTTCTTAGCCGCCTCCTCTGATAGGCCTTCCCTGACCGCCCTCGGCCCAATTGGTCCCGACCCCCACGCTCGTCTATCTCTGCCTCTTCTGTGACTCTTTCAGACGTTAGCGCTGTGTAAATGCCGTGATTCTCTGTCACTGAGTTTGTTTTGTCAATCTCACCGGGTTCCATGAGAACAGAGTGCGGCTGCCTCGTTCACAACCATACTCCCTCCCCCTGGCCCAGAGCTTGGTGCTTACTAGGCCCTCAGTAAATATTTTGTTGGATGGATGGATGGATGGATGGATGGATGGATGGATGGATCGATGGATCGATGGATCGATGGATCGATGGATCCACTGCCCAAACAGTGAAGGCATTAAGGAGAGCCTGAGAAACATCAGAAGACACCATCCTCAGGCTGGTACTGACTCCAGGGAGGGAAGGGAGGCCTGTGTTGTGACTTTGTGTGTCTCCCCGACAGAGTCCCTCTCTGCAGTGGCTCCAGCATCACTGAAATCATCAACCCCAGCTACATGGGGGTGGGGCCCTTCACGCACATGAAACAGGCCCTGTCCCCTGAGCAGCAGCCCACAGCCTGGAGCTATGACCAGCCATTCAAGGACCCCTCCCTGGGACCTGGAAGGGGAGAGAGCCCTCCAACACCACCCTCCCAACCACCCATATCACCCAAGAAGTTCTCACCTGCGACAACAAGCCGGAACCCCTGCCCCAGGACGCAGGAGTCAAGGTAGGCGTGCTCTTTCCAAGACCTCTCCCTTCTCTGGGTTTTCACTCCTGGGAGACCCAGCCCTGGAATGGAAGCTGCTAGAGGGCAGGAAAGGTGTCCACTTGGGTCACTGACTCATCCTCGGGGCCTGGAACACAGCAGGTGCTCGGAAAATACTTGTAGAATCCCCACATCCCACCGTATTGGTGTAAACTTGAAAGATTTCTTTTTAATAGAAAATTGTAAAGATACAGTCAAGAAAAATACCCTCCTGTAAAAAACGACATTTGTTGAAAACTACATTTCTGTAGCTAGTGAACCCTCCAGCCCCAGGGAACAGAGGCAGGGATTCCCATGCAGAAAGCCCTCCCGAACCCAAGTTCCCCTCTCTCTCCCCGACCACGAGGCGTCCGTTCCCATCTCTCCTGTTGAGGTGGGCAAAAGATGCAGCCGAGTCTGGGGATGTCCAAGGGGAATTGCGGCTAGCCTGCAAGGGCGGGGATGAGCCGTGAAACTTCGGGAAAGGCCAGGAGGTTAGGGAAGGCTGACCTGCGTCTAGAACTGGTCCAGGCAGCACATGTCAGGAGGACTCAGCCAGGGAGAAGCCCAAGTCCGGCGGACGGAGCCACAGCCGCTTCTCACGCATGCTGCCGGAACCAAGCAAACCCACTGGAGAGCGTCCGGTGGAAATGCAGGCTCGGGACCCCTGCGGGTGTCTAGCAACCACAGGATGGCAGACGGAAGTTAAAAGTGCATCGCCCAGACAACGATGATCGATGATGGGCAAAATATCACCAGCGTCGTCTGTCCAAGGGACCCGCCGTCTTCATTCTTTATAACGACTACAGGGGGTTGTTCAGCCTCTCTTCTCTTTTATGAGGGCTTACGTCTCTCGGCGGTGTTTTCTGTCACTTATTAGAAGGCGGGGAAGGGAATATTGTTCTCCCTCATCCCCACCGCTTCCAGCCTTTCCTAGGGGCAGTTTACAGTTTTGTTCCTTAAGTTCCTTAAGCTTTTTCTCTTTAAAAAAAAGAAATGGATAGATGAATGGAAGGGAGGGAGGGAGGGGGCAGGAGAATGTCATAGGACAGGATAGGATAAGTAAGTAGGCCTGCCCTTGAGCCCACTCCTATCTCTATGCCTCTAGTTTTCAGAATTTGTCGATAATATTTTTGAACTCTGGTTATTCCATACTTGAAGGAAAAAAAAAAAAAGCCTTAATTTTCTGCCCTGGAAAATGAGGACAAAAGCCACCGTATGGTGGGTGCTGAGGTACCTTTTTAGCAAAGGTCATTTCTTTGGCGAATCAAGAAAAGGAGTTGTGAGCAACCACGTAGAACAAGGAAATGTTTCTAAGTTCCCAAAGGAAGTGTTTCCTCGTGGTTAACAGCTCGAACTCAGCACGCAGCTTGGGTGGGGAACGTGTTCCCTCCAGTTTCACAAGTGACAGCTTCAGAACGGGGACATCTGTAGGCAAGGGGCCCCCAGGGTGGCATTCTAAGCTCGCTGCTCACCAGGGAGGTGATTAGAGGCAGGAAGCCGGCAGCTCCCACACCTGCCTGCAGCCTTCTTCGCTGCTGTCAACCCTGGCTCAGCCCGAGCAGAGGCTGTGGAAAAGGGGGTGTCTCCAGCACCCTCCATGTCTTCCCACCATCATCCCAAACTCAAGTAGGATGACCGGCTGTCTCGATTTGCCCAAGACTGTCCCTTTTTTTGCACTAAGAATCCTGCATCCCAGGAGACCTTGGAATCCTGGGCAAACTGGAACAACTGGTCTCCCTGGATGGTAGGGGGCTTCGAGGGCTCCCCTCAGACCTCGCCCAGTGTTTCGCTCCAGAAGGAACGGACTCCGGAATCTGAGAAGTGGAGTCCTTTTGCCACAAGAATTAACTCTGGGCCCTGGATATTGGTGACTTATTCCACAACCGTGGCCCGCTGTGGACTCCGTTTCTTGTTACCTTTGGTCAGGGAAATAAGACTTAAAGATGCTTTGTGGTTTTCCGGTCTCCCCTGCCCCCCACCCAGATGTCCCACCCTGAGAGTGACAGCGACCACCTCCCAGACGGCAGACTTGACTTGCCTCCATCTCTGCTCTTGGCCCGGGGGAGCGAGCTTTGAGATCACCAAGATGCTCGCATCCAGGGCCTGTTTCTGGCCCTGGCCCCGGTTCTCTGAGTGAAGCCCCTCCCCCTGTCTCAGTCACTGAGTGGGCCGTCAGGTGTCAGGCCACGCATTTTTCTTTTTTTCCATCTTGCCTCTTCCTCAGAACTTCTGGTGAGTGCTGCTCGTCCCCTCCTGCAAAGGTTAACTCACAGCACAGGTCTTTGAGGATCCAGCCGGGTGCAGAGGACGGCCTGGGGTGGAGGGGCGGCCTTCCAGAGTCTTCATGCAAGGCCCCCACATTTCTGGTTATGCAGCTGTTCCAGGTCTTTCCAAAGAGTAATGAGCCCAACACTGAGTCTATAGTCAAGCCCCCACTGGCATGTCCCTGAGGCTAGGGTCCCATGTCATCTCATCTCATCGGCACCCATGCAAGGATGACATCTCTCCCCTGTCCCCTGAGCCCACGCCTATTCGCCAAAAAGTCTATCCGCCTTGGCTGTTCAGCAACTTTTGAACAGCATGTCCACACACATTTCATCAGTAAGAGGTGTCATGGCCTGAACAGTCAGTGGGCTCCAAGGGACCCACATTTTCTTCACGACAGCCTCCTTTTTGCAGTATCTCCCCTGGGAGGTGCTGCTGTTGGCCAGAAGTGAACTGTGTTCTCATTCCTGGTTCTCATAAAGTGCTCAGCGGGAAATCCGCTAAGTGAGAGCCATAATGAATCAGGAAGCGGACACACAGACAGCGCTTCCCGGCTTTGGCTCCTGACACGTCCACAGGCCTCCTTCCTTGCTGCCGCTCGTTCCCAGTGCTCGCATCCCAGGTTCCCGCTGACTGCCAGCCTGACCACCATTTTTTCCTTCCCACTGAGTGAGGCCACCAAGGAAACCAGTCACCTGGAGTTCTCCAGGGAGAGGCCTATGTGGTTGGGAAGAACACTGTATAAACCAGGAATGTCGGCCTTCTGAGCCCAGAGTTTGTCTGTTTCATGGTGGCCTCCTGTGCCTGGGGCACATGGCTGCCTCCTACACACCTCAAATGGAGCTCCTTGACCTGGAACCCCCCTGAGTAGCACAGATGGTCACTGAGGACGTCTGGTCACCTGCAAGGCTTCTGTTCCCCTCAGGGTCAGAGCAGAATTTGCTAGAGCTAGCAGAGAGGCTGTGGGATTCATGGGGGGTGGGGGGATGGTGAGGGGGAGCCAGGAAGGCAGGTCTGTCCTCCGCAGTGGGGGGCAGCCTTCTCTGGCGATGTTGGAGGGGATGATATTTTTGTTTTTTGTTTTTGTTTTTGTTTTTGTTTTATTTTTTTGGAGACGATGGTCTTGATATTGACGGTGCCATGGAAGCCCCCTCTCCCCTTTCTCCTGCAAACCCCTCGATTGAGTCCCCTTACTACTTACAGGCTCTGGTGTGACACTTTTTATGAAGGAAAAGGTCAGTGTAGCAGCTGAGGTCCCCTGTGTGGTCACCCACCTATAAGTAACACAGTGCCTTTGCCTCTCATTTGCAATCGAGGCGAAATTCACATAACACAAAGTAACCATTTTAAAGTGGAGAATTCGGTGGCAATCAGTACTTCACAGTATTGTGCAACCACGACCTCCATCTAGTCCCAAACGTGTTCATGACCCCCAAGAAAACGCCATTTGGCACTAAGCACTCATTCCCCACCTGCGTTTCCTCCCCTTCCGCACAATTTAGGCCCAGCGACGTGGGGAAGAACACAGTGGAACCTCTGCCTCAGGAGGACCCGAAGCTGGCCAAGCCCGAGATGTTCGAGAACCCGCTGTACGGGTCTGTGAGTTCCTTCCCTAAGCTGGTTCCCAGGAAAGAACAGGAATCTCCCAAAATGCTGAGGAAGGAGCCCCCACCCTGCCCGGACCCCGGAACCATGTCGCCCAGCATCATGCTCTCCAAATCCCAGGAGGCCGAGGGCAGCAGGGCGACAGGCAAGCTGGTGCCTCCGCCCACGCCCTTCCTCAGCCCCACGCCCCGGCTCCGCTCCTACACCTGCTCACCTGCCCCGGAGAGCCGGCCGGCCGCAGGGGACAAGGGCCAGGGGAAGCCCAAGGCCCCTGCCAGCTCCCAAGCCCCAGTGCCAGCCAAGAGGCCCATCAAGCCTTCCAGGTCGGAGCTGAGCCAGCAGGCGCCGCCCACCCCCGCACAGCGGCCGCCCCTCCCGGTCAAGAGCCCCGCGGTGCTGCACCTGCAGCACTCCAAGGGCCGCGACTACCGCGAGAACGCCGAGCTCCCGCACCACGGCAAGCACCGGCCCGAGGACTCGCCGCTGGGCAGAGCTGCCCTGCAGGTGCGCTGGGGCGCGCGTGTGGGATGGACGGCGCATGTGTGCGCATGCGTGTGTCACGGTCACCATGCCCAGGAATGCGTGTGGGCTCACGTGCATGCATGTGCGCTTGCAGGATACAACCTGCCATGCCTAGGTCTGTGCTCAGCTGCACGTGTGCATGCGTGCAAGTGTGCATGTGCATGATACAACAACCCCGCCCCGGACTAGGGTCTGAGAAGCAGTGGTTCTGGGAGCAGATCCATGCGGAAGAGCTGGAGTCGGGATTTGAACCCACGTCTCTCTGTCCCCAAAAGAAGGGTGAAAGGAGGGGCTGTGGATAGACTCTGAGCCCTCCTGTGTCAGGCCTATAGGAATAAGGCTCCATAAATACGAAGAACTCAGATCAGTTACATTTTATTATTATCATCATTAGTATTAGTACTTAAAAATTTCCCAGTATTTTAGAAACTTCAGATGTAATATCCCTCTTTTTAAAAAACAGATTTCTTTTTGAGCAAAACTCGTAGTGCTGAGAACAGACTCTGGAGCCAGACCATCCTGGGTTTGAATTCCCGTTCTCCTACCTCCTGGCTCTGTGCCTTGAGCTACAGTTTACTCATCTGTGTAAAAGGAGCTATTTATGGAACCTGCCTCAGAGGTTTATAAGGAGCCTTAAATTTCATCGTATATTATTACTATATGATGTAATGTATACGGAAATTATATACATTACATATTTATATACTATGTATTACTATGCATACATAACACATATGCATATGTCCTAGAATACATATGAAGTACCTAGAACAACGTGGTGGCTTTTTCAGCGCTATGTTAAAGGAAGCCTGACCCAGCCCACAGCGAGCAGGGACCCGGGGACCTTTAGTTAAATCTGGCCAGGCGAGAATGCAGTGCTGATTGTCTTCTGTTTCTGTCCTGCAGTGAAGCCCCTGGTGAGCTGCCAGCGAGACAGGAGCCCAGAAGAGCAGCACAAAGCCACTCGGACCCCTGCTGGGACTTCCTGTGGGCTCCTCCTACCCAGCTTCCTAGGCAGGACTTTGGACTTTTCAGGAGAGGCCCAGCTTGTGTGGTCAGCAGCGGATGCTGGCTGCGAGACTCGGCCCCGAGGCTGAGGTGCGAAGAGAGAGCTTACCTGAATGGCAACGAACAACTTCCGCACCTGGGCTCCCAGCTTGTTCTCGGTACCTGGCACCCAAGGGCCTTGTTCCAGTTGCCATTTTGAAGAAAGGAACTGAAATGCCAATTTGCAGGTGGAGATATAAATAATAATAATATTAATAATAATAATGGCTGCATGTATCGAGCACTCACCACGTGCCAGGTACCTGCTAAGTACTTATCCAATATTTTGAGTTGAGTCTTCTTCGGCCAATCAAAAGCACATTCCCAGACCCCTCAGTTCAAAAGCGTATGTCCTGAGTGGTTTGGACAAAGCATTAAAAATTAAGGCCAGTGCCCTCCTGGAGTGAGACGGGACTTGGCCTTAAGAGAGATGAGGAGTAAGTGTTGATTTAGGCTACAAGGGACCTGGCCTTGTCCAGCTTCAGTGATGCAGACTGCTTTTGCTAAAGCCCCGGGCTTCGGGCAGAGCTGCACGGAGAGCAGGGCCCTGTGCGAGTCCTCTCAGTTCTTTAGTCTGAAGGAGAAGGAAAATCAGCTCCTCCTCTCCAGTGGGGAGAGCCGGCTTCAGCCGGTCCCCCATGCCCGCTTCGAGCTGGGAAGCCACCACTGGGCCATGGGTTGAGCCAAGCCCCGCAAGGCTTATCTCGTGCTAATAGGAGAGTCAGCTGTGGCTCCTGAAAGCCGAGCTCCCCTGCCTGGCTGCCCAAGACTGGTTCCCGGCTCTCAAAACAGTGCAGCCTTTTCCTTTTGAAACCCGTGGCTTGTGACCCTGCTTCCTTGGTTACTAGAAGACTAGATTGTTGATGTCTTTTCTCGTGTTGCTTTTTACGTAGCAGAACTGATGTAGGAAAACAAATCCAGAAGTGAGCGTCAGTGCAGGAGAATGGGTACACAGCCCACATCCCCTTGTGTCAGACTGTGTGACCAATAAATCGTGCCTTTCTCACTCAGCTCCCGTCTGTGTGGCGCTTTTTCCTGGCATTCCGCCACAGACATGTCGCCGGTTGTCAGGGCCATAGAGCATTGGCCAGGGAGGGCGAATGTGGAAGTCGACAATGGTGATGAGTGAGCAGTGCCCTGGCCAGAGGGGACTGCAAAACTAGTTTGACGTCGGGCATGGACCAGGACCAACGGCAGATGTGACACATCTTCGTGAGACTCCGGGCACCCTGCAGCCATCCAGCTTCCACCAATGTCACCTCTGGAACACCACCACCTGCTGTCCTGCAATCATAAGTTCTTCCTGGCTTTTATAAGTGTTCATGCTAAGCTCCACATAATGTGTTTATTACCTTAGCATGAACAATGAATGATCCCTGGGTCTTGGGCCTCCCGCTCCCTGCATTCAGGGTCAGCTTGCGCCACCCATGGGTCAGGGAGGGCCAGTGAGGGGCGCTGCTGGGCCCCACTTCCAGAGTGCCTTGGCCTGGGCTGCTATTCCCACCACCTCCGGCTTCTCAGCCTCTGCTCCAGGTCAGACACCAGGCCTAGACTCCAGGCAGAGCTCGAAGGAGTGGTGTTCTTGGCAGCCATGGAGCAAACCATTTCCTGCACTTCAGCAATGGCCCGTGGAGACTAGCGGGGGCAGGCCTGCGAGCCCACTGCAACCTCAGCTCCTCCCACACTCAGATGAGATCCCCTGGCCCCCCGCAGGCTCACTTCCTGGTCCCCAGGCACCAGCCTTCTGGCTTGATAGGCCAAGGGCTAGGACGGGGGGACAGCTGGAGACACCCAGACATCCTTTAGGCCAACCCCCCTACATCCATCACCCCACTGCCGTAGACCAGGGCATTGATGACTGCGGCACCTGGGGGACCCAATGGCTGCAGAGCGGGCTGGCGTGCAAGGGAGAGCAAAGACCTCGAGCTCCCACCCCACCTGGAATGGACGTCCAGGCCCTCCCCAACGTTTCTGCGGGTTCCTAGGAGAAGCAAGTCAATGAACGGCAGTGTGGGTGCTCCTTGGACTCCCCGTCGCCTCTTGCTCTGAGTTCTAGTGGGCGGAGCAGGCCGGCTATCCCCCGTGCGTCGCCCCGAAGCTACAACACGGGCTGTGTGAACACCGAACAGGCTTCGACTGTAAGCTGCTGGACAGCAGGGCCCACTGCAAGGCCCAGAGCTGGAAACACTGTGGAGTTTAAGAATTTTCATTTTTGTCCTTTTAACTGCTCAACCCTACAGCCATTCCTCACAGTCCCTGACCACCTTTCTCCCTGGGGTCTGGTTGCCACCATCTCTCGGGACCCACCTTAGCCAGGTTCCTTTGCCATCTCTGCTTTCCTCCCAATCCTAGGCCTCCCAAACACCTGAATCCCCCTCCTACAGCAGGGTCAGAGGGGAGCCCAGAAATGTCCACCTGTTTATCACCTAAGCGATCTACCTCTGCAGAGGCTCCCTATGGTGGTCGACTTACGATTTTTTGACTTTACAATGGTGTAAAGTGATCCACGTTCAGTAGACACTGTACTTCGAATTTTGAATTTTGATCTTTTCCTGGGCCAGTGATATGCAGTACGATCCTCTCCCGTGATACAGCTGGGACCCATGGCTCCCAGGCTCGGGATCACGCTGGTAAATGGCCGATGCTCTACAGTGCACGGTGTTGTCAGCGGTTTGTGGGTATCATGTTCTGAGCACGTTTAAGGCAGGCTAGGCGGAGCTATGATGTGCAGTAGGTGAGGTGTATTAAACGCATTTTCAACTTACGGTATTTTCAACCTACGAACGGTGTATTGAGATGCAACCCCATCATAGGTTGAAGACCATCTCTTTGCTTCAGCTAATCTTCACCAACCTCCCCAACCAAGAAGGCGGTTTTATTAACAAGCCTTCCTCACAAAAGCGCCCCGCACCCCCAAGATGAATTCCGCCGTCCCCCGAGATTGCAGAAGCTGCCGCAGTCACTTTGCTTTAAGAAGCAACATTTTCCTTCTTTGCATGATGATATGAACGCTGGTTGAAAGCAGCAGATTTTGTGCCAGCAAGAAGGTGTTGTTACCGAAATGGGTATTGCCTAATAGCCACTTGCTTGCTGGGCACCCAGCGTCTCCACCCCCAGCCTGCAGGCCAGCTGCTGCAGCCCGAGCCAGCCCCCAGGAGGGGTCAGCCTGCAGGGTTTCGGCTCCTATTCCATGCCATTTTTTTCCACCCCATAGGAGGGAAATTAGTGAGTCATTCAGAAAAGCTCTCTCCCACAGCTACCTTCCCTAACCCCAGCCCACAGGTTCTCGACTTTGCTGGTCCTTAAAATAGCTCTTTTCTGCAAACTAATTTCCATGGAGATCCAGCTATCTGAAAGCCTAGAAGCTTTCTGCAAGGCAGCAAGCCCAGCTCCCAGCCTTCACTCCAACCAGAAGAGACCCTTTGTAATGCAAATGCATGGTCTCACCCTGACAGGACGCCGCCCCCCGCCCCCACCTACATACACAAGATCCCTTTGTGGGAACTCCGCACTGGCTGAGATCAGCACTGGCAAGTCGTAGAGTTCAGGTCAGTTGTTATTTTCTGTCTGGATGTCTGGTCCGTGCTGGCCGTGCTCTCTCAGGTCACAGCCTGGGCTCATCTGTGAGTACTTTTATCCCAGGTGTGTCCAGCTGATGGTCTCCTTCATTCCACATGCACTGATGGCATGTGCTGGGCCTTAATTAAGGGGACCGACGGCAGGGAGGGGAGAGGTGGTGTAACCTGGGCTGTGGGGTCAGAGAGAATAGGGTTTAAATATCTCGTTTTTAATTTCCTAAAACTATGATCTCATACTGGGCACTTAGCTTTTCTGAGCCTAGGTCCCCTTGTCTACAAAATGGGGAGAAGCATGCCTCCTGCACCGTGCGGTGGTGCGGAGCTGAGCTCGGCTCTGCAAAGCCTGGAGCCTGGCCGTTGCAGACACTCACTGACAGTGAGCACCCCCTCCCTGGAGACAGGACTGTGGGCGGGGCTGCGGGATCCTCCATGCAGGAGCCGAAGGGGAAAGGTCCAGGCGGCGAACTGGACCTTCAGGGACTGTGGCGTGTCCTGGAAGGAGGTGGGCAAGGGCCTCCCAGGTGTGGGCGAGACCATGAAGCGAGCAGGTTGAGACTGGGAAAGCCTTCAAGACAAGGGCTGTTGAGGGGCTAGTTGAGGCCAGGTGCACTAGTTGAGGCCAGGTGGCCTGGTTGAGGCCAGTAGGGCTAGTTGAAGTCAAGGAGGAACTAGCTGAGGCCAGAGGAAGAGGTTGGCGAGTGAGAGGCTCGTCGGATTGTTTTAGTTACGTAGACCAGAGCTGCTCAGGTTGCCTGACCCCATGGGAGTAGACCTTGGGGACATGTAAAAAATCCTCATGCAGGCGCCCAGTCACGCCTCACAGGGCAGAGCTGGCCAGCGCTCCTGGCCATTCGGGATGCGGTGGCAGCCTCGGTCACCATGTAGCAGCAGCAGTTCTGTGCCCCACGGCAGTTCCGGATCAGCCTGACCCATGGGAGACTCGACCCAGCACTCCCATTGCTCCCTCCCCTGGCTTCTTGCACTTCCCTAAACAAGTAAGTGGCTCACGGCTCATGCTTCGCCCTGCAGAGACTCCAGCAGACAGTGACATGCTGCTTATGTGTTTAAGAAGGTCAAGAACAGGGTGAGCCGAGTGAGGCACCCCGGTGAAAAAGGTAAAGGGCAGGTGCTCAGGTGCCCAGCTGAACTTGCACCAGTTAAGGGTAGCGCCCGGGTGCCTCGCTTGCCTCACCCTAGCCGTAGGCTACAGAGCTGGTGGAGGGGGAGCACTGAGTGCCAGGAGCTGCCTTCCTGTGAATGGCAAGCGACGTGCTGAGGAGCGGAAGGGGCGGGCAGGAGAGGTCGTCCGTTGCGTTGTGTGGAATCGTGTTTTAGAGTATGGGCTATAAACTGAGTTTCATGGCTAATTTTGCGCCTATCCCCAGAAATTGTCTCGCTTCAGTTATTTTAAAATAGCGTCCAGTTTAGATAGTGGCTAAGAGCCGAGGCTCTGGAGCCGGAGTCCTAAAACATTTGCCAGAAACATACCAGACTCCAGACCAGGCTGCAGGGACCATGGGGAATGCGGTGATACCCCAGGCTTCCAGGAGGAGCAAATACACAGGCTAACCATTATGTCGTCGTGGGGGAAAGCGTGGGAGGACAAAAGCCCCGTGCGATAAACTTCCTACAGGGATTAGCAAGGAAAACACATTATGATTTAGTATTTAGGATGCACATTATCATGACAGTGAGGATCTTAGGATCTGGAATCACACTGCTTGGGCTTAGCCCCAAGCCCTGCCACTGACCCACTGTATGACCTTGGCTAAGTACTTAAGCTCACATTGACTTACTTTCTCCACCTTTAAAAAGGAGATAATAATGACATCAACTTCCCATGCAGCCCTTTTTTTTTTTTATCTGATATTAACATTTAACTGGGCATCCTGTATTTTATCTAGTAACCCAAATGCTGCTCCATCTACCTGAGGATCCAGGTAGAGGCTCTCTCCACCAGAGCTGGGGGACCAACCGGGAGTCCACAGCTGGAAGGAGGCACCTTTGAATCTATAAGGTACAAGCCTATAGCGAAAAAAGAGCAGAGATAGTAAATAACACCAAGTGCATACTGGGCTGTAAGTTCCTGCTTCCCATCAAACAGAACCAAGTGGAAGCTAAAGGAGTGTTTGTTTAGGGTAGAATTTTTAAATATAGAGGGAAGCTCAGAGAAGTAAATATTCCCTGTTCGCTTTTTATTTAACTCGTAAGTTATCTAAAGTTAGTTTCCTACTAGCTGCTTGACTTTGGACGAGTTATTTAACATCTCTAGGGAGACAGAATTGATGTGAATTCAGCCACATTAACTACCTTTAAAAAACAGTCAATACACTTCAGAGGAACACAATGAATCTGAAGATCTGCAATGTATTGCTCACAATATCCAGGATACAATACCATTTACAATTCCAGAATACAATGCAAAATTACTCGGCATGAAAAGAATCTGTAAAACGTGACCCATCTTAAGAGAAAAGGTAAGCAACTGAGATCGACCTATTCCAGCTACTGGAATTAGCAAAGATGTTGCTGCAGCTATTATAATGATGCCCAAGGACAAAAAGAAAAATACTTCTGAAATAAACAGATAGGAAATCTCAGCCGTGAAATAGATGTTTTAAAAAGTCAACCTAGAGTTCTAGTTCCCGTGAAAATATTCTTCAAGAATGAAAATGAAATAAAGACATTTTCAGATAAAAGTGAAAGAATCTGTTTCTATCAGATCTACTACAGAAAACGTGAAAGGGATTTTTTTAGGCTGATGGGATATGATAATAGGTAGAAACTCAGCTCTCCAGGAAGAAATGAAAGCAATGGAAATGGTAAACATACGGATAAATATAAAAGACTCTTTTACTCTTAATTCCTTTAAAATGTGATTCTATAAAGCAACAATTATAACATTTTGTTGCAGGATCGATAATGTATGTAGATGTAATATTTGTGACAATTGTAGCATAAGGACAGAGGATGGTGGGAAATGAAGCTACATGATGCGAAGGTTTGCATATTTTACACGAAGTGGGACAATATTAACTCTACGTAGACTGCGCTATGTTAGAAAGTGTCTATTTTACTCTCTAGAGCAACCGCTAAAGAAGAGAATTCTTAAAGAGCTGTGCTCCTCAGTGGTCTCTGGTTCCATATTTCCTGCATATATCTGGTCTTTTGACCCTTTTCTGTCCCACGCCGGTCCCTGCCCTGATTCCTTCGCTCTGAAAACACCTCCGACAAAAGTCCACAGGGAAGGCAGATCTCACCGAAACCTCAGGCATTGCATGGTTACTACAATGTCACAGCGACCACTCACAAGTAACTGTTATACATTTCTGTTCTTAAAATTCTTTAGTCACCCGACCGCCGGAAGTTTCTCCCTGATGTTCTCTTTCTCTGGGCCCTGCTGGTCCTTCCTCGGCTGAAAACTGTCCCCAATCTTATCACTTTGTCCTATTGGACAACCTGGATCTCTGGCTCATTCAAAACCCATCCTGGCCGCGCCTTGAGGGCCGTCACTTAACAACAGCCCTGACCCTTCAAGATGTTCTGCTACAAAAAGATAGTTTTCTCCCTGAAAAATTCCGCTACCAGCTTTTAACCATTTTCCTCGCTTCTGCATGCAGATGTACAGTCAAGCTGTCTCTTGGCTCCCTTCTCTATTAAACAGAGCAAGGAGCCCCTACCCAAACTTGCATTAACCAATTATCTAACTTCTGGGTCAAATGAGTACCTTAGAGGCATGAAAACCCGCCCCCAATGGCTATCCTACCGCAGTAGCCCCCTGGGGTCCCACTCTCCCCCCTCCCATGTGGCTCATTTGCTCATCCACAATAGAACGTAGTAAGCCCTCCTACATGCTAAGCACACAGAGCTTGTCACCATATTACATATGGAACTCTCCCTAAAAAGGCTTTTTCAGAAGGGTGCAAAGAAGATAAAAAGTATTCTCTCGAAATCATCTTCTCATTACTGATAAACACTGGGCCGCCATAAGACCACCTTAAGAAAACCAAGTCTGATATGAAAAGACACGCTCAACGTCACTAATCATCAAAGAAAAGCAAATTAAAACCACAATGAGATATCACCGCAAACCTGTCAGAATGGCTATCATCGATAAATCAGCAGACATCAGGTATTTGGCGAGGATGTGAAAAAATGGACCCCTCGTGTACTGTTGGTGGGATTGCAAATTCATGCAGCCACTATGGAAGACAGTGTGGAGGGTCTTTGAAAAATTAAAAATAGAATTACCATATGGTCCAGCACCCCCACTTCTGGGTATTTATCAGAAGAATTCTAAAACACTCATTTGTAAAGATATATGCACCCCTATGTTCATCGCAGCGTTATTTACAATAGCCCAGATATGGAAGCAACCTAAGTGTCCATCCATCGATGACTGGATAAAGAAGAGTTGCTACATATAATGGAATATAACTCAGCCATTAAAAAAAGAAATCTTACAACTTGCGACGACACGGATGGACCTAGAGAGTATTAGGCTAAGAGAAATAAATCAGACAAAGACCAACACCATGTGACATCAATTATTTGTGGAATTTGAAAAAAAAACAAATGAACAAACAAAACAGAAACTCACAGATATAGAGAACAAATTGATGTTGCCAGACGGGAGGGGGTTGGGGGCTGGGTGAAAAGGTGAAGGGATTAAGAAATACAAATAGGTAGTTACAAAATAATCACAGGGATGTAAAGTACAGTGTTGGGAATATAGTCAATACTACTGTAATAACTAAAAAAGAAAGGAAAAAAAGGAAACCCAAGTCTGACTGTAAAAGCTTCACTCCAGTCATCTATCCCTACATAACAAGCCATCTCCGAACTCAGTGGCTTTAAACAATGGGGACACTTATTTTGCTCACGCGTCTGCATTTGGGGTAGGGCTTGGCCCCTCTCCACTTGCCTTCATTGGGTGAGCTTGAAGGCTGGGTGGGGGCAGGACCACCTGAGGGGTCATTCATTCACAGGTCTGTCTGGTGGTTTGATGCCGGCCGTCAGCGGTGACAATCCCTGTGGCATGGCCTCTGCAGTCACGAGGCATCGCTTCTGCTGCATTCTCACTTGCAGTAAGCCCACGCCAGGGGAAAAGAAGCGGACTCCAAGTTTTTGTGGGAGATGCATCAAAGAACGTGCAGACAAGTTGGAAAACCCCACCGCCTTAAAGAGAAATGTTGACCGTAACTGATGGCGGCAAAGAGGAGAGTCATACTACGTAACCCACAGAAAACTTCTTTAAAATCCTCATCGTCAACTCTCCTCCCAAAACCCACATGTCCACATTGCATGGCAGCCCCACTGTCCCTCTGCTCTTTCTGTCTCCCTCCCTCCCAACCCCACGCACCTCTACACCCATTCGTCCCCCCTTTCCTCTCTCTGTCCGAGCTCATGCAACCTCTTTTCATCAAGTTAAATTCAGACTATCACTTTTTCCCTTTCCCCATGGTCCATTTCTATTATTTCCTCTAAGGAAGGTGGGAGGGGATAGGTTGTTACTCTAATATTTTCATATATATGTGTGTGTGTGTGTTGGCAAATTAACCCAGTAATTTGGATAGACGAGACATCTTTGTACACACGTAAGCATGACTATAAATACATGCACCAGAACGTATAGGAAATGGGGCACACTTGAGGAAGACCTCAACGAAGAGACTGTTCGCAGAGGTGCAAGCAGAGTTCTGAGAACTACCCAAGGGTGTTGAGGCACCCAGGGATTAGCAACAGCAGGAAGCCATCCCTTCCCTTAGATCCGAAGGGAGTTGGGATTCTTACTCACGGCAATGAGAGCTGGAGACAGCAGTGGAGCCTGCCAGAAGCTGCAGCCATAAAAGAAACCATGAAGAGCAGGAGGCAGGAAAGGTGTGGCCTCTCTCTTCTCCAGCCCTTTTCTTCCCTGCTGGTTCTTTCCATTGGCCAACCCTAACCAGAGGCCAGAGGGCACGGGAGCGCAGGTGGCGATACTGTCCATGGAGGTTAGCCCCCAGACAAGGACACACTGAGAGGGACAGGGAATGGATGCACAGGAGGGTGGGCAAATGGAGGGAAAAAATCACACAGCTCGTCACAGAAATGAGGAAGATCACCTTTTGATGGCAACTCTTTCAAACGATACATACGTTGGGAGTAAAAAATGTTGGGAGGACCACATGTCCAAACGATTAAGAAAAACAGACATCGACAGCAATTGGCATGACAGCCATTCTTAATTACATGAGCTAATGAAGAGGGATTCCTGGCATGACTTACTCCAAAGTAATTTATATTTGGCTTAGAAAGCAGAGTGGTTTTTATAACAGATTGTTCTAATTATGTTTTGCTTATGTTAATACGAGGATTTGATTCCTCAAGTAAATACCACCTGATCACAAAGCAGAATGGCTTGAAAGTACACTGAGCACCAGGTGGAGGCCAGGCTGGGGGTTCGCCATTTGAGGCAGGCGATGCAAAAGTAAATGGACGTTTTTGCTTTGGTTTCTTGGGAGCTGCTCTCCAGCTGGTTTGTAAAGGCATGAAGGACAGCTGCTACATCTCGTGCTTCTGGATTCCTCAAAAATAATAGCACTAAGACTTCACTATATGTCAGCATCACCTGCAGATTCTCAGGCCGGCCAGAATAACACATTCTCTCTGAGTGGTGCCTTGGAATCTGAATTTCAACAAGCATTCCAGATCGTTCTGATGGCAGAGGTCAGGGCATCATATATAGAGAAATGCTTTTTAAAAGGCTGGACACACGATTCATACACAAAGGAGGCAAAGTGGTATAGTAGGGCAAGAAAATAATCTGGGGTCAGAGCTGGGTTCAAATGCCCACTTCTCCATTGATGAGTCAAGGCCAATTCCCTAATGTCATTTGCGAGAAGGGTAAAACTTGCGTGTAATAGTACACTTGGAGGTAATAACTAAAGAGTGAAAATCACGATTAACACATAGTGGCACTTGCTATCTGTGCCCAGAAACTTCTAAAGCGAGCCAGTCTCAGGACAATACAGCTCTGTGAGTCCTACCTTCAAAGTCCCCTGAGGACGGCACCTGTGAGACATGCCAGCTCCGATGCCCAGTACCATGAACTTGTACTCCCCGAGCGCCACCCTGAGAAACCGTATTTCCCACATTTCAGAGTTTCTAAGGCTCACTCTTTCCTTGTTTCCACTCAGGAAATTATTATTCATCCCACAGCATATGGACAACAGGTTTTTTACCCATTCTCTCTTGCCATTGGCATCATCCCATTCGACAATATGGTGTTAACAAAAAATATTAAAACTAGCCGTCTTAAATTTTTGGTTCTGGTTCATAATGTAGCATAATGAGAAGGAAAATCTTTCACACAATCCCAGTGGTGCAGAAACATTTAGAAATGATTCTAAATATAGGCTCCCAGATGACAGAGGGGTTGTTTTATGTCATTCTGTGATTTCTTTTTCACAGCGTGTTCTATGTGCTGGAATAAAAATTTTTAATGAAGTCAGAATGCTAAATTTAAGTGAACCTTCGCTCTCTGTTCATTGCAAAATGCATTTATTACGTTTGACCGGCTGTGCGTCAGACCCCCGAGCAGCAAAACGAAGAGCAGACCTCACAATGCAAAAGTCTTGATTATGCCCCAAATCTAACTACCACTGTGTGGCTTTCCTAATCTTCGTCCACTTAACTTTTACTGAATACATGTAAAAAAGAGTTTCCAATCGCTCCTCTTAAATCACCCTAACTGGACATGAACATGTGGTAATATGTGCTTGAGGAATATTTTATGTAATATAATCCATATCTTAGATGATATATAATAAGCTTTTTTTTTTCGTCAATAAATAGCCTATGAATACTGCTTGTTATGGGAAATAAATTTGAACTGCAAGCTGTTCCAAGCAAGCCATCAGAACTTTTACTTAAAACTTGGGTACAAAGTCTGTAGTAACACATCAGTGACTATAATATCTGATCCAGCTCTGGACCTATGATTCTCAAACATAGGTAGCCACAGAATCATCCAAGAAGCCTGCTTAGAAATTCAGTTTCTGGGGCTACCTACAGAGAATTGGATTCAGTAGCTCTGAGGTGGGGCGTGGGGCGGGGCACAGAGGCGAAAGCCAGGGCAGGCGTTTTAAAGAACTCCTCCCCAGGTGAAGCAAAAGTGAATGGACGCTTTTGCTTTGGTTTCTTGGGGGCTGCTCTCCAACTGGTTTATAAAGGCATAAAGGGCAGTTAGTGCATCTCATGCTTCTTCTGGGTTCCTCAAAAATAATAGCACTCAAACTTTGCTATGTGTCCGCATCACCCACGAAATTCGTGAGGATGCAGGTTCTCGCACACGCCAGAGTGACACGTTCTTTGGGTCTGGGTGGTGCCTGGGAATCCGAATTTCAACAAGCATTCCAGCTAGTTGGGGACTAACTAGTTCTTTTTTCCTGGAAGTGTTCCTTCTCTCTCGTTTGTACCTGCTCATCCCCTCACCTGCAAACTAACCTAGGTGTCCTCTTAAGCACTGGACTGAAGGCAGGTGTGTATCTAGGATTAAGTAATGTTCTTTGAGCTCTTGAATTTCTCTTGGCCTGACCATCTGACAATCTATCTAATTACAAGAAAGGTAAATTCATGAAAACCCAGCAGGTTGCCCATCTCAGGAATTGCTCAGAGAAGGTCTCGTACTGGATGTCTTTGGGCCAAATAAAAGTACACTGTCATACGTGCTCTTTACTTGATCCTCGCTACATCATAGTCGGGTCTTATGTGCATTTTACAGAGGAAGAAACTGGGGTTCAGGGAGGTCAATGCACTTGGGCAAAGCCACACAAGAAAGGTGGAGAGTCACGTCACTGAGCCTCGTCTCCATCTTCAAAGCCATTCTTCTCAACATCTCGTCAAGACTTTGGTTGTGTGCCAGGATACGTGCAGGTGGGTTAAGCATTTTATGTTAAAAAAATAAACCAGTTACCCCTCGGAATTAATTTTCTACACCAGAGGAGATTACTTTTGTATTCATAGAACAGCAGCCACACAGGAAATGATGAAAATTCTAAGAAAAGTCTCCCTCAGTCTCCATCTTCAGACCTTTTACAATGCTTCCACCTTATGGTTAGATATGAAAATAGAAACCTGAGCCAGGTTCCGATTTGCCCCTGGTTCTCCAACCCTCTGTCCCTGCCCGAGGATGCCCTGACTTGGCTCCTTGCCCAGTGCTGGGCGGGGCTTTGTGGCACTGTTCCCTTCAGGGCTGGACACGTGACCTTTCAAACCTAATTCTAGAACTTCCCAAAGTGCCGTTTATAGTTTGGATGGTTCTGTAGCTTTGACAGTCTGCTCAGAGGGCCGAAACGAAGTACCATGTGGTTCACTTTCTGAGGAGAGCGCATTTCCTGGTTCGCAGCCGGCCACTTTCTCAGTGTTTTCAACAGGGCAGAGAGCAGGGTAAAAGATGTGTCACTTCCTCTTCTTGGGCAAAGAAACCAATCATCCTGTTGAGTTGGGGGTTACCCTCCCAAACCCTTTGTCTCCAGAGAAATGGATAATGTATCAGGAAGTCAACATGCAATGCTACCAGCCCTCTGGCGGGGCCCCCCAAAATATACTGTGGCTGCTGAATCTGGTTGCACAGTGCCTCAAGCAGGATTATATACAAACCTGTCTGTGCGCCCTTCCTGGGAGGCTTGCTTTAGCCACGATGGCTTCCCGGCTGGATTCGGACAAATCAGGCAAACTCTGGCCTTAAGCCTGCCTCAAGCTAGGCTCCCTCAGACTGGGACTCTCGTGCAAGTGGATTTATTAGAGAAACGTTCACAGTCCAGGCATCGGGCTAGGCATTGAGGGAGGCGGGATGGGTCAGAGGAGGAAGTTAGGCAGAATTGTAGTTCAAAGAGAAGCTTCCCCTCAGTCTGTCCCGTGGAGGGCTCCAGGTGTACATCACATCACGAGGAGTGTCCCATTTACAGAAAAGGGCATAACACACTTTTGCCCACTCCCATCAGACATCTCTCTGGAGGGAGGCAGCTCCAGAGAAGGGGACGGGTATGAGCCTTCAGCAGCCAACAGCCACTATGACAGGGAGCCGGGTACCCTGGCTGCTACACGGGGTTAGGTGGCTCCGACTGCACCTGCTACAGAGCCTGTTATCTAGCTGACCTCTGTGCCTGAATGCCCTCTTCCCAGATGACCTCTGAGCTAACTCCCTCACCTCCTTCGGGTCTCGCCTTCTCAGTGCGGTCCACCCTGCCACCCCATTGTTGTATACTCTGCACCTTCATCCCTCACCAGCACCCTTGCTCCGTTCCGCTTTGCCTTTTTGTCCATAGCTCTCGGCACCCTCAGATGTGCATGATTCACTTCTTTATCATGCTCAGTTTTTCTACGGACGATCTCTCCCATTAGAATAGAAGCTCTTTAAAGGCAAAAGTTCTGGTCTTGCCTTAGCGCCTAGAATAGCGCCTGGCATAAACTAGGCAATGAATAAATGCTTGCTGAATTATTAAGTCTTAAAGGGATCCTGACCCATAGATAAGAGGAGGTCAAGACCCAAAAGAAAAGATCGTGATCTTTCCTCTTTATAAGAGTGCTAGCCAGTTAGACTGTCTTGGGGTCCGCAGGAGGGGTACCGACACCTCCAGGAATACATGGATAATTTCATTTTGGGCTCCAAGTGGATGCAAAGTCACCATTGTGCTCTGTGTGGCTGCTCAAGGCTGTCCTGCCCGATCCAGCCGAGGACATTGCGACCACTGAATGATGATGGCGTTTCATCCAAAGATAGGGAATGCTAAGATATGGAGACGCTTGGATGTGACAATGCTTCATAAACACTAAGCAACGCCAAGCAAGGAATTTTCACAACTTCTTTAGAGGATGCTAACTAATGTGAAGTTGTGTGACCAAGTCCACAGCCCACATCCTATCTGTCTTCCAGAGCAGATAGGTATCTTGAACAATTCCTGAAAAATACATAATACATATACTTTTTAAAAGTCATCTCTTCCTAGCCTTCCAAATAACTGTTTACTCCTTGCCTAAATGAGATGGGCAAAGGCTTTATATAGATATTACCCAAAAAAGAATGAATGATGAGTAAACAAATAGACAGGAAAATGTTCAATTTTACCAAAGAAATGCAAATTAAAATAATAGTCGGACATGATTGTTATCTATCGAACTAGCAAAGATTTTTTTTTTATCCTATTACCAAAACTGGTGAAGGTGGGGTGACAGTGAACATCCCACCACATGAGCGGAAGGGTAAAACAGTAACAGTCGGTGGAAAGCTACTATTTAGAGAATTTGCTATCTTCCTAATCTTTGACCTAATAGAATCAGAACTCTGCTGGAACCCTATCTTACCCAAAATAACCTGAAATTTGGTGGTGGTGTGGCGGGGAGAGGGGGGAGCCTTTTGAAACCAGCAATAGGGTTTTATAGCAGGACTATGATGGCAGGAAGAGGGAGGGCAAGAAGTAGATTACTGGGGTAAATGCGATCAATTCCCTCAAATTTTTTCTTTGGTTTAACTTTCTATCACGAGGACAATGTTTTCTTTCCTAAACAAATCTATTAAGAAATTGTACTCCTGCTTTTTTCCTCCCTGGCTGCTTGAGGGTCTGCCACCATCACGAATGACACAGTAACTATCCAGAACAGGAAGTTCATGACCAACAGGCTACTTCGATGGAAACAAATAAGATGGAAATTCAGGAAAAACTAGCCGAGATATGCAAAACTGTGCCAGAGGTCATCTCTGCCTTTGGATTCCAAACCCACTTCGGTGGTGGCGAGACGACCGGCTCTGGCATGATTTATGATTCCTTGGATTATGCAAAGAAAGATGAACCCAAACATAGACTTGCAAGGTACGCCCTTATGAGAAGAAAAAGACCTCAAGAAAACAGTGAAAGGAACGCAAGAACAGAATGAAGCAAGTCAGGGGCACTGCGAAGGCCAGTGTTGGCGCCGGCAAAACGAAATAATGATTCATCAGCGACAATCTGGTAATCAGATTTTTCACGAGAGGATTAATAAACTAAGAACTTAAAAAGAAAAAGAAATTGCATTCCTGATGACAATTGTGTTTTCAAGTTTCTAAGACATTTTATAAATCTCAGATAATTGTACGATAAAAGGTCATTTGTTCTGTCAAAACATATTCTGTTAACTTAGGCTGAAAGGCCATTTGTACAGTTGTCTTCATTTAATTTAACTTAGCCCATGAGACAGATAATGGATATGAACTCAGAATCAATATATGCAAACCAGTTCATCTAGGACACAAACACCAACTGTGCCAGAGACAGACTTCGGAAAACATGTACGTGTGTGTGTGTGTGTGTGTGTGTGTGTGTGTACACATGCATGCAAGGACAACTTTTGTCATTTACCCTGTGCCTAAGAAATAAAACACTGGCATTGAGTTTCATAGTCGGAATTGCTGATTTCATGTACTTTAGACTGTCGAATCATATTTCCAGTAGTTCTAAGACTTCCCCTGTACCTGGCTCTGGAGCCACGTTAATAACTATTTTATTTTCAAAATTCAAATATTTAAAAATCAAAACAACCATTTAAAAATTTTTTTGATTTCTCTTGATACTCCTCCTTGAATGTTACTCACTAAAAATCAACCAAAATTATATTTTTTCTATCTCAACCAGAAGAGAATCATCAGTAACATATTTCATTTTTCAGGAGAGGCGTTCACTTGTTTCTTTAAAAAATAACATCGACCCACGAAACAAGTCTCACCTGAAATGGGATTTAAGGTTTGTGTTTTTAAAAACTTTGTAGCAGGAAGGTTGTTTAAAAGATTATTAGCAGTTTTCAGCTTCTGGTTGGTATGGCATCTCTGTAGCAGAGGCTTTCTCTGATTACTCCATGAAAATATTCACCCAGACTTCATTTACCCTGGAAGAAAATAACAGAACTGGGCTGTTTAGTTACCCAAAGGGTGAAACAAACTCCCACTCATCGATCTTGGCAATGAAATCACAGGTGGGAATTCGGGGTTGTAGGGGAGGAGAGGAGAAGGTGCCATTCATCGCCGTGCAGGAGACCTGCCCTCTTGGTCCCGGGTGAGTGCCACTGTCCGGGCTGGCAGAGTGGGCAGGCAGACCCCCCACACTGAAGCATGAAGGGCTGTCACCTCCCTGACCATGAATCAGGGCCTGAGAAGGGCACAGAGGGGCCATAGCCCTCTGCTAGGAACCCCTCCCCCCAAGCCTAGGACCTGGAATCACACTTGGTGCTTCTTCCAAGAAACACGGCGGTCATCTCAGATGTTGGCAAAGGCAGGCAGGGTAGGGCGGGAACTTCCGCTTCGGGGCTCTACCATAAAATTATGTCTCAGGGCTTTCCTGCTGTAAAATTCTAAATTTCCACATTAGTCGAGGCTCTCTGTTTACAAGGATGAGAAACTAGCTACGAATGGACCCAAGGCAGCGTAGGCTGCGGAGAGCTGGTGCAGTGGGGGTCGGGTGCACCACGTGGGCCGCCGGTGGAGGGTGGCTTCTCCCCGGGCCCTGGCCAGTCCTGGACAGTTCCTCTGCCCACCTGTTCCTTGCTGCCATGCACAGGTGGCTGCCCTGCTTGTTCCTCGTCTCCCCGGCTTTGCCCTGGCTGGGCATG
>NW_011889192.1:643695-645985 GCF_000151845.1 Pteropus vampyrus
GTGTGTGTGTGTGTGTGTACACATGCATGCAAGGACAACTTTTGTCATTTACCCTGTGCCTAAGAAATAAAACACTGGCATTGAGTTTCATAGTCGGAATTGCTGATTTCATGTACTTTAGACTGTCGAATCATATTTCCAGTAGTTCTAAGACTTCCCCTGTACCTGGCTCTGGAGCCACGTTAATAACTATTTTATTTTCAAAATTCAAATATTTAAAAATCAAAACAACCATTTAAAAATTTTTTTGATTTCTCTTGATACTCCTCCTTGAATGTTACTCACTAAAAATCAACCAAAATTATATTTTTTCTATCTCAACCAGAAGAGAATCATCAGTAACATATTTCATTTTTCAGGAGAGGCGTTCACTTGTTTCTTTAAAAAAATAACATCGACCCACGAAACAAGTCTCACCTGAAATGGGATTTAAGGTTTGTGTTTTTAAAAACTTTGTAGCAGGAAGGTTGTTTAAAAGATTATTAGCAGTTTTCAGCTTCTGGTTGGAAACAGCCACCCAGGCTCCTGATGTCCTTAGAGGGAAAGAGAAGGAACTAGGGGAGGGGCAGGACCCCCCAAAAGTCTGCAGCAGAGTTGGCAGCTCCTTCCTTTCCCAGCCTTCTGGTTCTTGGGGTTCAGCACAGCCTCCACTAGCTCCCTGAGAAGTACATGCCGAAGGTCAGAGTGAGAGATCAATCGAGGGGGATTCTGGGAAGGAAGATGGGTTGGGGGTGCGGCCGCCCGATGAGCTGGGGGAGCTGTCAGACCATGACGCAGCTCCGGTCAGGGCGGGAAGGAGAGCGGGCGGGAGGGGAGGTCGGGAAGGAGGCCTCTCCACTCCAGCCGCTATGATAAGATAATGTGCGTGTGGGGGTGGGGGTTGCTTAAATCACGGACATTTATTTCCACAGTTCTGGAGGCTGGGAAGTCCAAAGACAAGATGCCAGAAAACTCTTTGTCTAGTGAGAGCCCTCTTTCTGGTTTGAAGACAGCCATGGAGACAGAGATAATGTCACAGGTGTCCCTTCTTATAAGGGCACTAATCTCATCCAGGAGGGCTCCACCCTCGTGACTTGTCACCTCCAAAGGCCCCACCTCCACATACCATCGCGTTCGAGGTTCCGGCTTCAACGCCTGCGTTTTGGGAGGACACGACCATTTAGTCCCTAACAGTACCTTAGAGGCGCAATCAGAGGAGTCTCACCTGTCTCAGGCCTTGCCTCACCTGACAAGCTTTTTCATTGGCTGGAAGCATGGACACTGCTTGAACACGGTGATGGATTCGCGTGCGGAAGCAGCTGGGGCCATCAGTGGATTATGCTTCTGTCAGCAGGAGATTTGAGAGGCACAGTTCAAAGCCAACACAGGCCCTCTATTATTTTAAAAACTCTCCTTACCTTGAGGGCTGTACAAAAACAGATACCAGGCTGGATTTGGCCCGCAGGCCACATTTTGCTGACCCCGGGTTTAAATGACGAGTTCAGGGTTCTGTTGCTTGCAGCTGAGATCCTTGTAACTTCTACAAGGGGTAAGTGCTCCTGACACAAGATGCTCACGTAAAGCTGCTTGTCATTCTAACTCCTACGGGCTTCCAAATCTGCAGAGCATTTCTGACTTTCATGTTAGTTTGCACGAGAGGATGTTTTCCTTTTCCTCTGTCCATTCCTTACCTCCTGAAGCTTATAACTTAAGGTTATGGTAATGGGTGTGGGGCGGGGGCAGGACTTCCGTAAAGGTAGTCAAGACTTGCAAGGAGAAAGGTAATCTCACAGTCCCGAGCAAGAATCAAAGATCTGATTGTCTTTAGATACTTCCCCACCACCTTCCTTCCCAACCACACCAGTAAGGTCACTCACTCATGCCCCCGACAGACACACACACACCCCTAACTAAGAAGAGATGGGTAGAGCAGAGAATGGTTGACTAACTTAGCTGTCACAGGGGTGGAGGGCATGCTGGACACTGAAGAGATGAGGCCTTGAGGGAAAAGAGGTAAAGAGAACTTAGAAAACTGGGGCGGGTGGGGTGGGGGAGATTCTTTGGATAGGACGTGCCCACCAGGCAGTGATCAAACAGTATGTGCCCCAAGGTTAAGGGCAGGGCCCGGGCCCAGGCCCACGGGAGGTCTCAGAGGCAGCTTAGAAAGACGGGTGAGACCACTCCTAAATCGTCACCCCATGTGGACTCTGTAAGGGCTGGACTAGGTCACTTGGACCTGCAGGAAAGGACGCTGGAACATTTCCCCAGAACCAAGGGCATGTTCCATGGCTAGACCGTTCTGCCCCAGCCT
>NW_011889192.1:646035-647746 GCF_000151845.1 Pteropus vampyrus
ACCAGTAAGGTCACTCACTCATGCCCCCGACAGACACACACACACCCCTAACTAAGAAGAGATGGGTAGAGCAGAGAATGGTTGACTAACTTAGCTGTCACAGGGGTGGAGGGCATGCTGGACACTGAAGAGATGAGGCCTTGAGGGAAAAGAGGTAAAGAGAACTTAGAAAACTGGGGCGGGTGGGGTGGGGGAGATTCTTTGGATAGGACGTGCCCACCAGGCAGTGATCAAACAGTATGTGCCCCAAGGTTAAGGGCAGGGCCCGGGCCCAGGCCCACGGGAGGTCCCAGAGGCAGCTTAGAAAGACGGGTGAGACCACTCCTAAATCGTCACCCCATGTGGACTCTGTAAGGGCTGGACTAGGTCACTTGGACCTGCAGGAAAGGACGCTGGAACATTTCCCCAGAACCAAGGGCATGTTCCATGGCTAGACCGTTCTGCCCCAGCCTGGATCACCCTGCAGTGCATAGAGAGAGCCAGGCTGTGCTGGGGTAACCCAGGTAACTGGAGAAGCCATTCATTTAGTATACTCTGACAAAACTAAGGATTTCCTAGGAATTCTTGGCTGTAGGGAACTGAGGTCCAGTGTGTGCTTTGGGTTAGAAAATGTTCCTTATTGGAAAGAAGAGGTTCAGGACAAAAAGCTGGAAGGCGTGTGCAGCCACACGCCACACAGAGTGGCCAGTCCTGAGCCCCGTTTCTGTAGACTGTGTCCCCAGTTGGCACCTCCTTATTTGAGGATCAGCCTCCAGAAGGCCAAGTTTTGGGCATCCAGATTTGCAGAGCAGGTTCAACAAATTGCTGCTTCAATTTTAGCCCTTTGTAAAGACCGAATGTTAACTTGATCCCTCAGCAAAGGACCATATCTCACATCGTGTAATATTTATTTATTTTGATTCACAATGCTGAGCGCTTTCCACATGGTTCTACTCTGGAGAAGGCAGTGTTGGGTAGACACCCTGCAGAGCTATTAATATCCCGTGAGTCATCTGAACAATGCCTTTTGAAATGGTGTCCCCTTCACTGTCTGTTTAAGTGGGGGAAAGAGAAAATAGTTCTAACATATGACAACAGTATTTTCTAATATCC
Source organism: Pteropus vampyrus (assembly GCF_000151845.1). Classification (NCBI taxonomy): domain Eukaryota; kingdom Metazoa; phylum Chordata; class Mammalia; order Chiroptera; family Pteropodidae; genus Pteropus; species Pteropus vampyrus. The sequence continues at coordinate 647,128 of NW_011889192.1, forward strand.
CAGGTCTGTTCGAATATTTCTGCTTGTAACTTGGGGGTTATTAAATTCTTTTCTCTCACCAACAGATACAGTTATTTAGAAGAGAGCTTCACTCACTCAGCACCTCGGGAGATCGGAAACTTTTCCATGGATTGCTGGTTAACGCAAAAGGTGCTTGTCGACAAGAGTGAGGGGCTGACCTTCCCCCTCGTGTGAAGATTTTAAAGCAGAAAACCCTGACTTAGTGACCGCCTGTGGGAGCACTACCATTCTCTCTGCCCAGCCCTAGCCTTCTCTTGGGTTGGCGTGCTGTATCAGTCAGGATTCTTGGGTGGCAGATGAAAACAAAAACCCAACGTAGACCAGCTTTAGTGAAACGCAGGCACGTGTAGGCTTGGGTAGGCAGACTGAGCAGAGAATAGGGCTGAGCTACTTTCAGGACTGGCTGGAACCAAGGACTCTACGACTATTAGGATTTTTGGTTTCTCGTCTCCTCTTCTCCCACGTGTTTATTCCATTTATTTGTTTCAGATTAACCCTTTCGTGAGTCATGGGAGGGAACACGGCCACTACTGAATCCTAATGCATATTCTCAGAGTCTCTAAGCAAAGTACAAAAGGGCCCCTCTCTCCCAGATCCA
>NW_011889192.1:647796-664737 GCF_000151845.1 Pteropus vampyrus
ATGCCTTTTGAAATGGTGTCCCCTTCACTGTCTGTTTAAGTGGGGGAAAGAGAAAATAGTTCTAACATATGACAACAGTATTTTCTAATATCCCAGGTCTGTTCGAATATTTCTGCTTGTAACTTGGGGGTTATTAAATTCTTTTCTCTCACCAACAGATACAGTTATTTAGAAGAGAGCTTCACTTACTCAGCACCTCGGGAGATCGGAAACTTTTCCATGGATTGCTGGTTAACGCAAAAGGTGCGTGTCGACAAGAGTGAGGGGCTGACCTTCCCCCTCGTGTGAAGATTTTAAAGCAGAAAACCTTGACTTAGTGACCGCCTGTGGGGGCACTACCATTCTCTCTGCCCAGCCCTAGTCTTCTCTTGGGTTGGCGTGCTGTATCAGTCAGGATTCTTGGGTGGCAGATGAAAACAAAAACCCAACGTAGACCAGCTTTAGTGAAACGCAGGCACGTGTAGGCTTGGGTAGGCAGACTGAGTAGAGAATAGGGCTGAGCTACTTTCAGGACTGGCTGGAACCAAGGACTCTACCACTATTAGGATTTTTGGTTTCTCGTCTCCTCTTCTCCCACGTGTTTATTCCATTTATTTGTTTCAGATTAACCCTTTCGTGAGTCATGGGAGGGAACACGGCCACTACTGAATCCTAATGCATATTCTCAGAGTCTCTAAGCAAAGTACAAAAGGGCCCCTCTCTCCCAGATCCAGTTAAGAGATTCCTGTGAAGGACAGTGATTGGCGAGGGTTTATGTGCTCACCCCTGGGACCAATTTGTTGCATGAACAGGTGGGTGAATACCACAGCTGTGGCCAAGAGGGTGAAATCTGTTCATAAAAGAATAGAAAGGAAGCTGAGCGGTCTGGACAGGGAACTATCTCTTCCCTTCCATCCAGAGGAACGTCCTGGGAGACTGACCCTTTGCCACATCAGTTGTCAGACACGGGCACCCCTAGTCCACCGGAGTCCTCTCCCAGGGGTTTAAAACTGGGCCATGGATGCCAGCTTGGTCTGCGGCTTGCTCGTACTGAGAAGCTATTGGAGGAGCCATGTCTTCACCATCAGGGTGGGAGGATCAAGAAACAGAAAGAGCGGGCAACAGCACAGGAGGGAGAGGAAGCGGCAACTTACAGAGGGAGGCAGGGGCGAAGAGCTGAGCATTTTGACGGAATCCGTGTCCTGGTTCCAATGACTCTCGGTGTCCAGCCACATCCCTGCTGCCAGCTCTGTGTAATACCCCCTGTCTACATAACCCCCCTTCTCTTAAGGATGCTCAAATTGCCCTTCCATTGCTTGTAACTGAAGCATTTTGATACTCTATCTCATCCTAACCAACCAACCAAACAAAAAACAGCCAGAACCCTGACACTCTGACACACAGTGGAGTGGCATGGTTAAATGGGTGGGTTCTGGCACCAGCCTTCCTCGGTTGAATCTGAGTTCTGACTCTTACTAACTCTGTGACATTGGTCAAGTTACTTGGCCTCTGTGTGTCAGTTTCCTCACTTGATAAAGGAAATATTAGTAGTAGCTACATTGTAGTGTTATAAGAATTAAATGAGTTAATCCACATAGGATACAGTGGATTACTGGTACGTAAAATCGCTTAATAAACATTAGCTATTATTCATAGTAGGAATGGGCAGTAGTGTCTGGGAGACGGTGTAGCCAGGGATCACATTCCCAGCTTGTTAGATGTCAAACCCTCTGGCCACCATTCCTCTAAGAAAGTTGAACTTTACTATAATGCTCGTATTGGGGTATAAGGATAAAACCCACCTCTGACACTGTCATTTTTAAAATACGAGATCAGAGTGTCAACGCATATACAAAGAGTGGATGAAGAGGCCTGCATATGGCTTCCTCTGTGTGCTCAGAGATTCTTTATGATGAAAATCTGCGGTAGTATTCATACATATGCAAATGCAACAACACAGAAGAGAATGAAGAAAAGCCAAGACGGGGAAATGTCAAGCAACAGACGCCTTTAAGGCAGCACCATCTCTACTGTCGGAAAAAGTGGTGTCTGGATGTTGGTGGGTGTCTCAACTAGCCTTCGGTTTATTCCAGCAGCCAGTAGACAGTTAACACAGTGACACTGTTAGCTTAGCTGACTTTCACTTTGAGTGAACTACTTTGGGAAAGAGCTGAAAAAGAGTGGAAATGAAAGAGCTAAAGATCAAGAGCAATTTTTTTAAAAAACAAGAAATTAGATTTTAGAAAAGAATGAAAGCAAGGGGGCAAAGAACAGAAGAGAATCGAATCCCTTTGGCACTGGCAGCTGGCTGGCCTTTTTTACTTCAGATTTCTGACATTCGTAAATAATACATAATCAGATCTCCCATTCTTGAGGGTGAGCTCCTTGAGGTCAGGATCCAAGCCTGAGCCGTCTTTGTCGCCCACACAGGGCTCACCCTTGTGCCTGACCTACACTGGGACCCAATTGTTCACACTTGCCAATCAAAGGATAAAGACCTAAAGGAATAGGACAAGAGTAAACAGGGTGATCATCCGAAGGTTGGACTTAAAGTCCTCAGAACTGGAGCATCGCTAGGGGATCTCTCAGATGATATGCGCAGGCATTGATGGTTAAGCTGAAAATCTGGAAGATTTTAGCCGTGAAAATGCTGTTATATTAAATCTGGTCATACTTTGCTTCAATGAAACTAGACTTTCCACAAAGAGAGTTCCTTAATGAGTGATGCCTCTTCCACTCTTCCATGAGCAAATTTACACTGCTTAACGCACTGCTATGAGAAGCTTAGGATATTTTACATTTATCTTGCATCCATTACAGGCTGTCAGAATCCCTTTCTAGATGTTGCTTTCCAGCAAAGCATGCTAAATCCTTTAGACACTCATTGTTTACCAGAACAAATAAAAACTCTTCTTTTAAGAGCCATAATTTATCTTCAGGATATTCAGACAACCTTATTTCCTCCTCCTTCTTATTACTCCTCCCCCATCCACCCATTTCCCTCAAGGTCCTGGGACACGTGTAAGCCTCTACATCATTGACTTTGCTCCTTACCAGGACGCCCACCCCCCATTGGCTAATTTAGGAATTCATTACACATCTTTTCAAATTATTCTGTTTTACATATTCTAGTTGAGCCAAGCTGCACTGTCAACTGAGACAAAGACTGGACACTGGAGGGCAGTGCGTAAGGACACAGACACTAGAGTTAAATGATCTGTATTTGATCCCAGGTCTTGTCACTAACTAACCTGGTGTCCTCAGGCAAGTTCCTTAATCTCTCTGTGCCTCAAATTCCTCATCCGTAAATGAGGATGGAGGTGCTAAGAGTAGCTACCAGTAACTCTACTGAATAGGGTTGTTGGATTAAAATAGTTACAATATGTGAAGTACTCAAAAGAGTGCATGCCCATAGCACTTTCAAAAGTTTGTGCTTATTATCTCCCACAGAGCCTAGCACCCTGCCATACAAATGGTTCTATCAATGCAAACACGTTCATTTCCATAACTTTTTCTTGCCTATGTAGTAGATGCATAATATATAACAATTAGAAAATACACAAGGTACGGAAAATATATAAAAGAAAACCACCAGCAATACCACTGCCCAGAGATAATACATTAGTATTTTTATATGTTCTATTCATTAATTAAACAACATTTACTGAGCAGCTAATACATAAGAGGCTTGATGCTCTTGCAGGAGCTATCATGTCTATAATAAATAGACATAGCTCTTGCCTCATAGTGTTTACAGTCTAGTGGGGGGAGACACACCTTATCGAGTAATGATATAAACGTGAAGCCATAACTGCAATAACACTGTAAAGGAGGGGCACATGTGTAGTAGAGATCAGACATAGTTGTGAAGGTCTGTTATCTGAAGGTTGTAAGGCAGTGACTACTGAGCTGAGAATCAACTCATAGGCATTAACTCAGGAAATTCAGAAGGCAAGAGTGTGCCCAACAGCAGCACAGTAAATCCAAAGGCCATGCTGAGGGACAGGGCATGGTGAGCAGAAGGGAGTTAGAGCGTGACAGCGGTGGGCACTAACAAAGCTGCCGAGTCAGGGAGAAGGCAGACTTAGCGAAGCTTAGTATCCTTAGTTTAGAAATTATATTCTCTATTCACTCAACAAATTTTTCCTATGAGCACGCTTACTTTGCATGAATTGGATACCATATACTGCTTTTACCATGAACGTTTTTTGCACAAATATACAGTAATTTAACTCTTATTGCAAATAGATTGTTTCCAACTTCCCACTATTAGCAATGCCGTGATTGTTTTCTCAATATGGACATTTGCCCAAATATTTCTTGGCATAAATTCCCACAAGTGAAATTGTTGGTTCTGCAAATTCGTCAGCATATTTTAATCTTAATCTTGTTTGAAAAATTAGCATATTCAATTGTCAAGATTTGATGCTATATGATTCTATGATCTTTTGAGGTTGGTATCACTGTTACATTTGGAGGCATTCTTAGTGACTTTCAGAATCTGCTTTTTTATTTTCTTCAGTATATGAGGAAATCCCTTCTATTTCTGATCGCCACAGTTTCTTCCCACAAGTTCAGACCAATCAGTACTGGCTGCCAACTGAATTATCTTTTACGACAGCTCTAGAAGCCTGACTGTCCTACACCAGGGCTTCAAGGAGACTAGAGGCTTTCTTATCTCTTTCTGAAAGATCTTCCTCTAGAGACACACGGAAAGAGAAGGCAGCTTCTGAATTCCTTTCCTCCCCTCTGGCCTCCTGCTTTGTCCAGTTCCATTTTCATGCAGTAAATTTACTAAATTGTTAAAAGCAGGTGGAGCTCAGATAATTCTATTACAGACTAAGGTTTTCCATTCTACCGAGTTGACGATCTCCCCTTTTTAATATCTATTTGCAAATTGCCTTTTTCTTCTTTCAAGTCCTTTTTATAACCTGACCCTCAGGTTACCATCTAAGGACCCATTTACTGTTAGGTCGTAGATAATTTCTAGGTTGCTAATGATTAACACTGCCAATTTAGTTACACTTTTCTTTAACTGGTCTTTGCATTCCATTTCTTCATTGCAAAAAAAAAAAAAATGTTTCCAAGGGCAGTGGGACTCTCTCACTGAAGCAGCCAGACTTCCTTGAAAGGTAGGTATCATTAAGGTCCCCATTTTAAGATTAGAAGCTTAGGGAGCTTGTCAATCACCCACAGTCACACAGCTACTATGTGGGGAGTGGCCCCCATTTCTGCTTATAAACTGAGTAGTTGAAGAAATGGGAGGCGGGCCAAGAAAGAAAATATAAAACGGGGAAAGAAGCGAAGGAAACGTAAGCAGGCAGGCAAAAGCGGCCCCTTCCTGCTCTCCCTCCCAACCAGGGATGAGCCACCAGTTAAGCCGCAACGCCTCCCAGTGGCCGCCTCTCAGCCGGCACTGCTTCTGGCCTCGGGGGAGCGTCATTAACGAGCGCCTTACGTCGGCGCAGGCCACGTGCGTGCGTGCGAAGTAAGACGTCGGGTGGGGAGGCGGGCCTTCCGGCCCTGCCCAAGGCCATTTCCGGTAAGAGCCGGAAGACGGTTCCGGATGGTGGCGGGGGCGGCCTGTTTGTGGAGGTGAGCTGCGGGGCTGCCGGCCTTCCCGCGCCCGCCGGTCGCCTCATGCTGCGGGCCGCGGCTTCCAGCCCCTGCTCGGATCGGCGGTGCTGAGGCGCCCGGGCAGCACGCAACATGTCGTCGGGTCTCCGAGCCGCCGACTTCCCCCGCTGGAAGCGCCACATCTCGGAGGAGCTGAGGCGCCGGGACCGGCTGCAGAGGCAGGCGTTCGAAGAGATCATCCTGCAGTGTGAGCGGCGGGCTGGCCTCCCGGGAGCGGGCGGGCAGACAGGCCCCACGAGGGCACTTGCGGCGCCAGCGGGAACCGATCGCCGAGCCCCCGGCGCCGCCCGGGGCACCCAGAGCCCCGGTCGCCCCGCGCCTTCTTAGATCTTTTCCTGTTTCTTTCACTTTATCCTCGGGTGTGATTGTAGTTTTTCCTACTAACGCGTGTTAGTTTTCTTCGTGGGCCGACACCGTTCACGTTTGTGTTTGTAAATCCCAGCCGCTCACACAGTGGTGTGTACTTAAGTCGGCGGGCTCCTGTTTCTTGCATCGTGTTACCGAAACGCGCGTTGACGTTAAACATTAACTCGCGCACTTATCATCTTCTGTGTGTAATGAGATGTTTGGCCTTCGATTCCTCAGACTTCTTGTCCTTATTCCACGTCGGTATTCTTCGAGTATTACACATTTTGAGTCTTGACGTACCTTCAGTTGGGACATTATAATTTTGCCCTTTATTGAAAACTTCAGTATAGAACAGGTGGTTTTCTCCCTCCCACCCCCGCTGCAGTTTGAGAGCAGAAATGTGTGTGCCCTTCCATGCGTTCTAATGAGCATTTCCTAGCTTTCCCTCCCCCCGTTTTACGATACAGTAAAACATGTTGGGGGTAAGAAATGGGCACTCTTCGGTCCTATGGTTCCATCTACCCCTCGAAGTAAGCTTGACAAAAGTCCCTCAAGTTAATTGATGAGAGTCGTAGTAATAGTAATTGCCCTTTATCGGGTTCGTGATTGTGCTAAGTCAGTGGTTCCCACACCTACCTACACATTAGAATGACATGAGGATCTGTTAAAAAAATACAAAGCCCAGTCCACTCCCTAGACCAGTTGAACAGCAGTATATGGAGGTGTGGACATATATCTATTTTTTTTTTATGCTCCCCAAATAATTTTTATGTGCAGACAAGTTTGAGTACTGTAGTCAATAGTTGGCATGTATTATTTCACTTTATCTTCCTGAAAGTTCTGTGAAGCAGGTCCTGTTGTTACCCTTTTTATACACGAGGCTGAGAAAGCTTACGTAACCTCTTGGGAGGCACAGCACATTAATGGTGGGGTCTGGATTTGACTGCAGACTTGATGGCTCCTAACTTTTGCATTTGTTTTTCTCATTGGGTCCCCCAAGAAATGGCCCTTCCTTGCTTTTGCTGAGCCCATCCCAACAAAGATGGGAAGAAGAGGGCGATGATGTGTCACTGTCCTGTTAATGCCTTATGTACTCAAAGGCCCTTGCAGACCAGTGCTGTTTCAGAAAGCCAGAAGCACAGGCAATCCCCTGTTATTCAAATGTGATTCTTTCACAGGTTACATAAATTCGATTCTTCAGGTGTTTATTGAATACTTGTTCTTTAAAAGCTTTTGAAACTCAATTGGGTTGGAGGTCTGACTCCACCCCTTACCTCTTCACTTCCCTTTGAGTCTGTTTTGCTGCATCTATAAAATGGGGATGAAGCTTGCTTTTCCTGCTTCCTAAAAACAAAGCTGTGCATTTAAGTGCTTTGAAAGCCATCTACGTAATAGTCTATAAATGGAAGGTGCTTGTAATCACCTTGGCACGACTTGAATGTTTTTCTGCACTTTGGACATCTGGATAGGGTGGAAGGATGTAGGAGAAAAGTCAGGAGAGATTGGTCCTGGAGAGGGAACACGTCTTTCAAGAGCCGTGCTGAGTAGTGCATCCCTGAGAGGCTAGGAGAGGGGTCCTGGGCGAGAGGCAGTGAGGGGGCAGGAGAGCAAGGCCGCTTTTGCCTCTTGAAATCTTGTCTTTGGGCCAGGATTGACATTTCGGAGGTCACTTCTGGTTTGACTGTGCGACGTGCCCACTCCTCACTTAAGCCTTCCAGCCAAGTTCTGAAGCCCATCAGCCCAGCCTCCTTTTCTGTCTGTTTCTGAGCCTGAGGAGAAAGATAAGAGGTAGTGGGGTCGGGGGCCGCTTCGCCTGTCTCCATCCTTCTCTTTAGTGAGAGGAACTTTTAGGAAGCATCTCCCTTGAATACCTCCTGTCCTTTGGACGGCAGTATGACCGACCACAGGGTGCCCAGCTCTGACGTGACATTTGAAAGATCTTTTTAGAGCCCGTTGACACTAGCGAATATCCATGGTTGGAACCACTTCCCTGTCCTACGCTAATTCATGACATTAATGTAGGTTAGGAGAGTGTTTCCGCTCCTGCCCAGGATTCCAATTTCAGATAGCGAGGAGAAATAGAGCTTCAGACTCTTTAAGAGAAGAAATAAGCTCTTCCAACAAACATAGTCACTAGCATGGACCTTATCAAAATTGTGATCTTGAGCAGTTCTCATCTCAGACTTAGGCTTTGTGACAGTCCCCATCAAGTGTAGCTATTCTGTAAGTTTCCAGTGGTCACCTTCTTTTTCCTCTTAGTGCATCTCCACCCCTACCCCCCATCCCCACACACGCACCTGATCTTGCTGCCCCTACCCCCCGTGTGCCTGTCATTCTTAATTGCATGTCATTTCTAGCCCTGACTTTTCTTTTGAATCCCTGCACTGTTTCCTGTCACACTTGTTACATTCAGAAAGAGAACTCATTTTCTAAGCTCTCTGCTCATGTGTGCTCTGGCACATTGGCATCTTCCACCCAGTTGCCTAGGCAAGGAACCTCAGAATGACCTTTGACTTCTTACTAATAAATATCGTTCATGAAACCACCTGCTTTTAAAATCTGTTATTTGACCATTGCCAATAAGAAAAGGTCTGAATTCCTCATCCTGCCCTTCCATGTGTTGGCTCCAACTGTTATTTCCAGGCACTTACCAGACACCTCTGCTAGTCCTTCTGGGCTGTCATCTTCACCTGTGAAACCGTCAGAGAAAATGAGTACAGGATCCCTCTTCTTTTTTATACTTGATCCTCCCCATTACACTGGAGTTCCTTCGGTTAAGGACTCTCATTCATATTTATATTCCTTGTGCCCCGATATAAAAATTAAGTTTTCCAAGTGTAATAATAAGTTAAAGTCCTTCTGTATTACTTAGAGGTTCATGGCGTTTCATTTTTCCATTGTGTTTTGGTATGTTTCTTATTTCTCAGTCCTGAGGTATAAATAGAGAACTGGGAGTAGAAAGCATTTTCGACTACCTTTAATGGGGAAGACATTCCTGCAGGATTGTTGCCACAGGTTCTTTTGGCTGCGCTGCCCTGGCTTAGGCCAAGAAGCACCTAAGGAGTTTTTGTTCCTGGATTTTGAATGATTGCTATAATCCGTGACAAAGTACAGCACCCAGTACTTTGATGCCTAATAAAAGTGAAACCTACCCAGTCGTCTTCTGTTTTGGGGTTTGCTTTTTTTTTTTTTTTCTTTTTTTGTCCAAATTTTTACAAGGCATACGTAGTAATAAGGTATACGTAGGCTATAAGTAACTTGATTTCCTCTTTTTTCTTTGATAGATAACAAGTTGCTGGAAAAGTCAGATCTTCATTCAGTGCTGGCCCAGAAGCTGCAAGCTGAAAAGCCGGACATACCAAACAGGCATGAGATAAGGTGTTTTGAAACTACCCTGTATTATTTGTATCTCCTCCTCAATTTCAGTTTGTCTCAGTTCAGTTGTCACTTCTCTGATTTAGAATTACCGTTTCTGTGTTCCGGTTTTTGTCAGCTCCTTTCAAGTAACTTTTGAAGCCAAATAACTAAAATCATTTTTTTAAAGGCACACACCTACCCACCTAGGAGGGTTGACATCAGTGCTGTAAGCTGGAGACATTGCTTAAGGATGGTAACGGGGCCAGTTCCTCCTCTAGCCTGTCAAGGCTCACTCTAAGTAATCAGACCAAAAAACATTCTTGAGCAGATTGACGTAGACCTTGTTAATACTGGATTGCCATAAGTTGCTTTTTATACAACACAGGCCTGTTGATTCTTTTTTAGTTAAGTGTTTTTCAACATATTTTAGTAAATCATGAAATTAAACTAGCAGGTTGCAAGAAGCATTTTTTTTTTTAAAGGAATATTAGAAAAAATCTGCATTTTAATAGGGTGAGCATTGTCTCATTAAGTAACATGCATGTGTGTGTGTGCACAGCAGGAATTGATATGTTTACTTAGGCCATTCAGGTAAACTACTTTCTGAGTCATGGCTCAGAAAAACCTAGAACCTTACTTTGCCAAAGCAGCTTAAATGGAACATTCTAGAGTCGAATTGTTCTGTTTTTCCATGTGTTCATGTTTGCATCTTAAATTTGATGCAAACATGAACACATGGAAAAACAGGACAATGAGAACAGTACCCATTATTTTTCTAAAATCCATTCTTATTTGCATATCAGTTAACATTTAGCGATTTTAAGAACAAAGTTGACAGTAGCTTAGGGTTTAAAAACAGAAATGTTAGGTGTAGCTTGATTCTTTACTCCTGTAGCTGAGTCTGCTGTGTAACTGCCTGCCATCCATGTTTCCACATCTGGCAAGACGGTCTCCTGGCACCAGAGTTCCCTCCTTGCTTAATTACAGTCCAGGAGACTGCCTGGCAGTGGCCTTGGGAGCCCTTCTATAATTATTAGTCGCAGTGTTCTGGTCAATTTTAGGTGTAGAGAATGCCATTTTATCTTTTTCAGGTAAAATCAATTGAAAACTTAAAACATTTTATTTCTACCAGGTTAGACTCTTGGTGCCTATATACCTGTATCCTTTATCTGTCAGTCAAACTCATTTGCTTGGAAAGATATTATTATAAGGAAATGTACTACAGCTCTTTTGGCCGAATATCAGTGGGGTGGTAATTTGATTGGAGGTGCTTCCTTCCCTTCAAACTTGTGTCCATCATCAGGCCTCTCCTCGTGACTGCCTCGTTTCCATCATTGGTATCCTTATTTTCCACAAGTCATCTGTGACTCCTTTTTCCCTCAGTATCCTGCCCCTCCCCGTCTGCAGTCAGGCACCCAGGCCTGTTGATTCTTCTCCACAGTTCCTTGTTCATCTGCCTCTTAGTTTACGTTTATTTTTCCACTCCCTTTGTCTATGACGTAGCCTTTCATTCCTGACCTGGAGCAGGAGTCTTCTGCGCTCAGAAGTTCTGTGACTGCAGTGTGGGCCAGGTGATAGGGATACAGAAACACAGAAGCAGAGTCCCTGCTCTTAAGGAACTGAGTCTGTGGGAGAGACGCACTCAAGCAGTATTTGCTAGCATGATAAGTTTATGCAAAGAAGATGGCTACCTAATGGGTTTTGTTAAATTCAATGGAGTGAATGCGAAGATCTAATAGGATTTGTTAAGCAAATCCTATCATGAATTAGGCAGCTTTCCATGTAGCAACTTGAAGAGTTTGTACAAGATAGAAGGTTTTTATAGGAAGAAGGGTGGGGCAAGGGAGTTATTAACAAAAGAAAAGACAGGATAATTTCCTCCCCGTCCCAAGGGTTTTTATCAGGCAGATTGCCTCCGTCCGTGCCCAGGGAGGAAATGAAGTGGGTCCACAGGACAGGTTACCTCATTGTGATGTTGCCCAGAAACGTTTCTGGGAGAAGTTGAAACAAAAATATTAGACCAGGTGTTAAATCTGGGTTTGGTTTCATGGGCTTTTAGCACAGGCAACGCCATATTGAGCCTGTGGTTTTTCTCTTTAACAGTTTCCTTCTCCCTCCTTTTGTCTCATTTCCTAACCTTAAGTCACACTGTTTAAAAAGTTTTATCTACATCAGTTATCTGACTTCCTTCTTAGTTAAGTGTTTTAATCTCTTTGCTTAGTAGATAAAAGTTAAAGTAGATAAAAGTTAAACTTCAGCCTGGAAATGGTGGATTCTAGTAGTTTTCTAAGTATGCTTTCTGACTGCAGCTTCTGGGAAATTGTTAGAAATGGAAAGACCTACTGTGTCAGAAACTGGGGGGGCAGGGCCCAGTAATCTGTTTCAAGAAATCCTCTAGGCTACTCAATGACCTGTAACTGAGAACCACCACGTATGTCCACGACTGCCCAGAGTTCTTGTGAATCACAGCCCAAGAGCCTCTGGAGATGCAGATTACAGGCTCAATCTCAGGCCTACTCTGTCTGGGGTGGGGCCCTGGGATCTGCTTTTAAACCTGCCCTCTGAACTGGGTGGGCTTCCCAGCCCCCGGGCCATGGACCTGTACTGCTCTGTGGCCTGTTAGGAACTGGGCCTTGGGCCAGCGAAGCTTCATCTGTATCTGCAGCCGCTCCTCAGCACTAGCATCAGCTCCTTGGCTCTGCCTCAGATCATCAGAGATTAGATTCTCGTAGGAACACTGGTCCCTGATGCCAAAAAGATTGGCTACCGCTGCAGTCTAGATGACTCTTCCCTGCCTGGGGAAGCCCTGGGCCGCTGTAAGAAGTTTGACTTTTATTTTGAATAAAAGTGGAAGTGGGAGGAGGCTTTGAGCTGTAGAATGAATGACCTGTGTCTTTGCATTAGTCTCAGGAAGCTTTTCTGGAATGCCAACACCTCTTTGGAAGGGACTGGTTTTGCATGTTCTACATTGCTTTGCATTAAAAAAAGGAGATTTAACTTTAAAAATGTCTAATTCCTATATGCAGTTGTCACCCAGGCCTGTTGCTTGACCTGCCTAACAGGCTGGTTTCTTGTAAGGTATGTTCCACTTCCTAATCTCCTGGCTTCTACGTTATGGGCTTAGATTGGGGAAGCCCAGGCTGCCTCAAAGGATAAAATATTAGTGTGTGTTTGAACATGGAATGAAAACTCAGAAATGGAGGGTGATATTAGGAAATGGAGCTTCGTGCTGCCCTGCTTTGCCCTCTTATTTCTCCGTAGGTCATGGAGGAGGCAGTGCCCCTGGTGGCACCTTAGTTTTCCAGTTTTCTTCTTTTTCTCCATTTATGTACTTTTCCTGGGCAGTGGTTTCAACTCCGTATAGTCTGATTCACGTCTGTAGCTCCAGCCGAGACCCCTCCCTTGAACTGTGATTCCCCTCTCTGGTCAACCTACAGCTGTTTCTGAGATAGTGCGCAGACACCTGCAGAGTCCCCAAACCACACCAATTCTTGAGGCCATCTGAACTTTCTCTCCCGTGGTTTCAGATGTATCTGTATGCTTGCGGCTTCTACACGTCAGCCTCCAGCGTGGACCTCTTTACCTTCAGTGCAGATTGTAATATCCATTTTCTACTTGACGTGCCTGGATGTCCACACTGAATTCTTCAGCCCTCCCTCCAAACCAGCTCCTCCCTTAGTCCTTTCCGTTTTAGTAGGTGACACCTGTATTTTATCAATTGCTCAGATCAAAAGCCTTGGACTCATCCTTGCCTCCTCTCTCTCTCTCTCATATACCCCACGTCAAGTTCAAGGGCACAGCCTGTAGCCTCTCTTCACAGTGGATCTAGCTGGGGCCCGAGCACATCGCACCACCTCCATTGCTACCACCTTCATTCGAGCTGCACTAACTCGAACTCGGACTGTGTCACAGCTGCTAACTGGTCTCCCTGTTTCTACCCTTGCACTCCCTGCCCCTCCTCGCCCCCATTCTGCTTTCCACCCAGTATTGATCCTGTCTTGCTGTCTGCTCAAAACCCTCCAACAGCTTCTGGTCACATCCAGTAAACACCACAGCACTCAGGGGCCTACAAGCCTCTGGATGACCTCCCCGCCCCTCCCTGACCTGTCTCCTGGACCCACTTCACCTGGGGCTCCAGTCACACTCTTCCCCGAGTACCTGTCTGTGTTTCCTCCTCCAGGCCTTTCCAACACTTGCTCTTCCCTTTGCTCAGAAGGGCCCAGCCCCCAGGGGCCACATGGCTTGTGCTTCACTTCCCAGTCCCCTATGGATCGCGTATGACCTCGCAGAGAAGCCTTTAACTGCCTCGCAGCGAACAGGATGGCTGTTGCTCTGTTCCCTCCCTGCCCTGCTCAGTTTTCCCTCACGGCACGTCTGACCACCTGGCTTCATATAATCACTTGCTTAGCGTCTGTCTGCTCTTAGCTGATTGCCAGCTTCCTGAGGGCAGAGCTATGTGCGCGCTGCCTTCGCCTGGCTCCAGGAACGGTGCCAGGCACGTAGTTGACACTCACATGCTTGTCTGGTGCAAGACCTCCTTGTCTCCCCCATATTTACCTAAACTTCATTCTGGAGCTCACCCTTTGTTCCCGACACAACTGGTGGTTTGCATCGGGGTTGGTTCATTTGACCAGATGTCTCACATATCCTACTTCCTACTTTCGGGTTTTAGTGGCTTATAACGACACTTGCCTGGGGAAACTGAACTGCTCGATTGGCTATGTTGTCATGAACAGGTGTGGAATTCTGAAGTTACTGTTCCACAGCCTGGTCAAGGGGCTTTGGAGCCTGATTTTTTTCCTCTCTTTTTCATTCTCCTCATCTGCCTGGTTGGGGGATTTAGTCCTGGACATGATGGCGCGTGGAGTGACAGCCAGCTACAAGAAATGGCCCAGCTAAAGATGAAACACCAGGAAGAACTTACTGAATTGCACAAGAAACGTGGAGAGGTAAAGATAACCGCTCTCCGTGGGTCTTGCGGTGGGAGGGTGGGCGGACGGGACTTCCGCTAGAATTCGCAGCCATCCCGGCTCCACGTGGCTTCACCAGCTCGATCTGTGGGACCGAAGCAACAGGAAAGGTGCGAGGTCTGTGCCTCCGTCAGCAGGGGGTCAGCTCTTGAGAAGACTGCACGGTCGTCATGCTCTAAGCTGGCATGAAAGGTACAAGTGGACCAACTTTGAAGGAGAGAAGCTCGCTGTTTGGTCCACTGACGGTCTTAGTAATGCCTTCACTAAGCTTCTGAGAGAAATAGAGGTGGACAACAGGTCGGCGGTTACTGGGGGGAAGGCGGTGGAGGGAGGGCTAAACGGATAAAGGGGCTCAGTTATATGGTGACGGGTAAAAACCAGACTTTTGGTGGTGAGCACGATGTGCTATGTACAGATGTCGAATTATATGTACTGTCACACAGCAGAAACTTACATAATGTCATAAACCAGTGTTACCTCAAGAATTCATTTTAAAAATAAAAACCCTGCAGTTTCAGAAAAATAAAGATTAGAAGGAATCGTGTCCTGGGCTGTGTTTATCCTGGATGATGGTCTAATGGCAAATTACGAAAAAAACTACAATTTACAAATCAGCTGAATTGGTCCTTTTATCAGCTGAGGAGTCTGCAAAGAGTAGGCAGGGTAGAGGGGTAGACAGGTGTCCTCAGCAGGAACCTGGCAGTCATTTGGAACTCATCCATCCAGGGCTGACTTCAACAGGGGCCAGCACACGCTGTCCCCCTGAGCATTCCCATGGGCCCTGTGGCACCTCTCTGCCACCTGGCTCATTTCTTCTTGCCTTGGCCCAACCCCACAGGCACCTTTTCTTAAAAATAAAATAACCCACCATGACTTAGTTTTCAACTGAGGTCCTGAAATGTCTTATTTATGAAAGTGTTCTTCTTTACCCCCCCAGTTAGCTCAGTTGGTGATCGACCTGAATAACCAAATGCAGCAGAAGGACAGGGAGATGCAGATGAACGAAGCAAAGTGAGTAGAGCGAACTCCCTCTCGGGACTGGCTGTGGGACCACACTCCTCTTTATTTACTGTGCTCTTGTGAGCGGGGCTGGTGGCAGTCAGTGGCAAATGGTAGCCACACTGTGCTCAGCAAAAGTTTTCATTTCTTCGCACGCATACCCTGGGATGTTTTTCTACCTGCTCTAAGGATGGAAAAGGCCAGAACAGTGCCCTGAGGCTTCCAGGTTCCCCAGCATAACCTTGGCCCTTGCAAGTGTCTCTGAGGCATTCACTGCACGTGGGAGCTGGTATCTTCTATGGCGGAGATAGGGCCAGGATATCGAGTGTGTGGCCCTTGTGGGCAGGATTAGTTTTGATCGGGGAGAAGCCTGGTGGACAAGGTGAAGAGCAGCTCCAATCTCAGGGCTGGAGGGCAGCCTGACTCACATCCATGCCTTTTCCCTTAACATGCAGAGACTCGGAAAGGTGGAGGACGCACTCGGGCATCTGCTCAGTGAAGGGTAGAGCTGCTGGGTTACACGGGACATCCAGCCTCCTTTTGAACCCCCACCAACCACTCTATTAAGCCCCGAAAGCTCCCCCTTCTTCACATCCCGCTTTTCTGAAAAGTGCTTTGAAGTCATTTGTAGTCCAGATGAAATTCTCCCTGGGTGCTTCCTCTCGCAAGGGGTCATCCTGTAAACACTAGGGCTGGGTTCAGACGTGTGATAAACGGGACATGTCCCCGTGGTGCCCGGTGTAATGGCCAAGGCCGCTGTTGGTGCCTGAGCTCCTACAGGTCGAGCCCTCAGCCAGGCGCCCTGGCCGCGGTGCAGGGCTTCCGTGCGGCACCACTCCCGCCCGTGTGTCATGCTTTCAGAATCGCAGAATGCCTGCAGACCATCTCTGACCTGGAGACGGAGTGCCAGGAGCTCCGCAGTAAGCTGCAGGACCTCGAGAGAGCCAACCAGACCCTGAAGGACGAATATGATGCCCTGCAGATCACTTTCACTGCCTTGGAGGAGAAACTGAGGAAAACTTCAGAGGAGAACCAGGAGCTGGTCACCAGGTGGATGGCCGAGAAAGCCCAGGAAGCCAATCGCCTCAACGCGGAGAATGAGAAGGATTCAAGGTGGGCGAGCACGCCACCGCGGGTGGGCTCCTTTTTCCGTAAAGTAGAATCCAGGTCTATGAAAAGAAAGAAGCCAACCTGGCAGCTCTAACCACGGAATCGGGAAAAACAGAAAACACTGACAAAAGTAGGAATAGCGATGGTGGCCATAAAGAGATTTGCGTTTATAAGATTACTTTTGCCACTGAGCAGAGGATTACCTCCCCAAACAACTTTGGCCCATACTGTTTTTTTGCCAGTGAATTCTTTCAGCATTTCAAGGAGAAAAGCTAATTCTTGAACAGTATAATTTAAACCAGACTTAGAAAAAGATTGAAATTCCTCCCAGGCACCCCTAGTTTTGAAAAATTGTTCAGACATGTCAGAAGTTCTGATACAAGAAGCTGTAGTCCACCCTCACGTGCATATAGATGTGAAACTCCTCAATCAAATTCGTTGGTACTTTTTTTTTTATTCATTGCAGTCTTACAACAGGGAAGCCTCCCACCCTAACAGTGGGAGTCAGAGTCCCCGTGGAGGGGAATTTGTGTGTTGAAAA
>NW_011889192.1:665792-670077 GCF_000151845.1 Pteropus vampyrus
TTTTTTTTTTTTTTTAATTCTTGCTGTCCTGCCTTTACTTTAAGTAAAATAGTGTGACTTATGCCACAGAGCCATTAGGCAGCTTAAGGGTGACGAGGACACCAGGGTTACTGGAGGTCAGCAGGCTGCCTCCCTGCTGGAGGGAGAGGCGGCCGGCCGCCGTGTGTTTGAGCCCTGGAGCCTCACAGGACATAAGCAGAGGAGGCCAGACTTTCTGAAGACAGTGGGGTGTGCGGCATACCGCGGCTCTGCCCCGTTCCTTCCCCTGGAATGTCCTGCGGATGCGCAGTAGATATGTTGTCACCTGATCAACTATAAGGGGCCTGGGGGTTCTCTTCATTACTTCATAGTTCTTCCTCAGTCTTTCCCCCTTCCTGCCAGCCCTCCACATCACATGTCCTCCTCCTAGCAGCTTTCGCGGACCTGGGTCACAGCGTGGCATACTGTTTCGAAACAGCCATTCACGTCCTGCCTCCCTCACTAGGCTGAGACGTGTCCCCCACAGTCCAGCCCCATGGCCGCTGTGGAACATTTGAACTAGTAAGAAGGCCATTTCCTTCGGCCACGCGCAGATGTTTCCTTCTCCCTGTGACCCTTGGTCTGTCCTTTATGCCCCCGGCTGAACGGCGCCTTTCCTGTAGAGGAGTGTCACACACCCCACACCGAGTCACTGCTTTTCTCTCAAAGACAGTTCATAGGGTGTGTATTCCTGCTAAGGAAAATCTGTTAAACTGGATGTTTCGTCATTTGTCCCGTAAAACTTTTCATCTTCCAGGTATGAAATTAATATCGTAATATACCTCTTCCCACAATTCTGATAAGCCATCTGGAGGGATTTTTTCCATCTTGAGAATCATCACTATGGTAGGAAGCTTAAAAACATCAAGCAGAAATCTTGACTGGGGCGCAGTAGCGATGCTGGCGTTCTAGACTGGGACCCCACACAGGGCAGGCACCACAGAAAAGGGAACGAGGCCACAGTCAGAAATTAGAGCGCTCCTGTGTTTAGGACCTGGGAGGGAGAGACAAAAGTAGTTCACAGAGTGGATGTGGCTGTTGACCACGGTAAAATTTGGCCACAGCGGAGCCCTCTGTGTCCAGCCCCAGCGAATTGAAACCATATACGTTTTGACCGTTTTGAGAATCTCACTGTATATCAGTTGCCTCATCTGTAAAATGGGTATAACAGCTCTTAACCTCAAAGCATCGTTATGGGGATTAAGTTAAAACCTGTAAAATAGTAAAACTGAAACACAGGTAAGTGCTGAGTAAATCTTGACTCTCATCCGTGCTCTTGGTATTTCAGAGTCTATTTGCTGCAGGAAACTGACCGGGCCATGCTTGATGACCTTTCTGTCCTGAGAGGCCCTGGCTCCCGACAGGCAGGCTCCTCCCTCTCTGGCTCACTGCTTTCTCTAATAACATAATCTATCTTCCTGGCTTCGCTCCGAGGTCCTTTATAGTGGGGGTCCCGACTCACCTTGCCAGTGTGGCCTAGGGCAGTCATTATTTTGAATGCTCTGACTACTCAGGTGTGTTATTAGAGCTGGTTTATCAAGAGCCACAGCCCCATGTTTTCTGAGCAGCCATAACTAGTGGGCTTGGTTTTTTTTTCAATAGGCGGCGGCAGGCGCGGCTGCAGAAGGAGCTCGCGGAAGCAGCAAAGGAGCCTCTACCAGTGGAGCAGTAAGTAGACACGCGCCAGTCAAAATTGTGCCCTTAATAATGTGATTCACTCGTTTTAAATTTCTATAAAACGATTTTATAGATCGTCAAAACTAAAAGGTGTAAGGGAGGAAATTGAAAAACCCATTACCTTCCAGAAAGTGGTTCCTGTTGACACTCCTCATCAGCTGTGAGTGTGAGTTAACTTCTGGCCCCCGCAAGTGACAACCTCCCTGTTTTCCTGTTGACTCTTCGGTCCGTTTTCTGCCCCTAACTGGGGCTGTGGCAGTGTAACGCTGGGTTTGGGTTCTTTCTCTTGCTCTCGTCTTGGTCTGTGACTTTTGAGTGGAGGTTTGGGCGAACGTTTAAAGGATAAACGAAAGCTAGGATCCCGTGAAACAAAAGGAACCGAATCGGTTTGAAGCTTTTCCTAACCTGGGGTCGGGGTGGAGGAGCTTCCCCAAGATTTGAAGCTTTGTTTTGAGAATGGCAGATGTTTTAATGACCAAATCCCCTTTGCGTGTGCTTCAGGATGTTTTTCTTTTCTATTGAAATGTATTCTGAAATACGTTAGAATTACGATCCACTGGTTTTTAAAATGGTTGCTTCCAGGTAGATGGAGAGAAGTGCTTTCAATTCAGTTAGGTGTCATCCTCCAGGGACAGAAAGGTCTTAATTTATAAGAAAACAAAAAGGTTCTCATATCAAGCCTTTGCTTTAGATGTAGAATATGTAGACTTCTTCTATACTCTCAGATGTGGAAAATGAATCTCACATATATATTCCCAAAACTACAAAGTAAATAAATAATTGATCTGGAAATTAGATTTGATTCCTTAAAAATAACAGTTTACAAAGCGTCGTTTGTCCACCTCCTGTTTACCAGTGTAGACAGGTGACCAGGTGAAACACAGTTTAGATAGGGCGAACATGCTGTCCAGGCTCACACAGGAGGGCTGAGCTGTGCACACCTGGGGGTCTGACTGTAAAAGCCTGTTTCTGAATCTCTGCTTTCCTAGGACAGGAGTTTCGGCAGGAAAGGACATTTATACTTTTGAAGGGTTTTGATACCCAGTAACCAAACCCTAGTGTTTTCTTGTGGCCCTGGGCCTTTGCACAGTTCCAAGTACCTTTCTGGCTATAAAATTCTGCCTGAAAGCATTTACATAGGCTTAGCTCACGTGTACCACTCTCGCCACCTGTGCTGTTCTGTTGTCACTCTTGTATGAACAAAAGTGACCCTCCCAAACCACAACCAAGAAAAGAGAGCCCAGCCTTGTCCTCATTCTTCGGGCCTGCCTTTGTTTTCTTCGGCAACCTGGCCGAGACTGAGTGCAGTTACATGAAATCCAAGAATCAGTAGCCAAGGAAAGTAAATTGACTTTGACTTGGTCTAACTTGCTTGGTAACAAGTTCTTAAGTATATATTTACTTAATCCAGGTAACCATGGGAAAGTCTTGCTTCTAGGTTCTTGCAAATCCAAAAAATCCAAAATCCAGGCGATACTGTCTTACATTTTATTATTTTACTTCACCATGAAGATTGCGACCCGGTAGGAGGTCATTAAGACCAAAATAATTGCTTGCCCCTCCCCCACCAGGAAACCAGGGAGGAAAGAATTCCAGAGGTGCTTTGCATCCGTTGGGATAAACCGTAGCAAAGGACTTGATCGTTTTGAGTGAAATGTGATGGACTGCTCAGATGTCAGAAGCAGCAAGTGTTTAACCTTTAAACATAGAATACCCAGAGTAAAAAATGAGTTGTGTTTAGACTTTGCTTTTCTGTTTATTATTAAAGTGATATTTAAAATGGGTTGGTAATGCAGCTGTTGATTTCGTTGTCCCTCTAGCAGTCCCTTTTCTTATTCACCTGGGTCTTCTTGCACAGTCATTTCCTTGTCCTTCATAGCTGTCCCTGACTAGTCTCTGTGCTCAGCCTGTCTCGTGGGAACTGTTCACTGGCAAGCACAGTCCAGTTGTTTGAGGGCACAAGCCCTTCAGCCACCAACCAGACTCTTGATGGAAAGAATCTGCCTTGGTACTGGTTATGTGGTTATCGACGTAATAGACATCATTTCATTGCTTCCCAAGTGGGAACTGTGTTTAGATCTAAAAAGATCAAAAGCTCCCATTTAAAGTTATTTTCAGTTGCAGTCCTGGATTTGATTTGAACAGGTCGAGTGTTTCTTTCAGTCCTGCTCAGAGCATGGCAGTTTTCTCCATAGAACCCCTAATCATCGCAGTCGTAGCAAAGTCACGTAGGTTGTGTGTGACCTGGAAATGGTGTTGGCATTTGCAGAACAGACTCATCACAAAGCTGGTGTTGAACAGAATCAAAGACTCGGCCTGTCGCCCTTCTTTCCAGGGACGATGACATTGAAGTCATTGTGGATGAAACCACTGAGCACACCGAGGAGACCTCACCCATGCGAGCCATCAGCAGAGCGGCCACGTAAGTAGACAGATCTGGCCAGGAAAGGAGCTCACCCGTGGCCGTGACAGAAGAACAGCCGGACGCACCCAGTCCCCCTTGCTGGAACACCAGCCGCTCTCGCACAGCCACGGAGACCAGTGGGCCCAAGTGTCCCTGGCTTGCACTTCTACTTAACGGGTGGCGAGC
>NW_011889192.1:672442-686599 GCF_000151845.1 Pteropus vampyrus
TGATGATTGGTAAAAGGTCTGATCGCACTTGATGTCACAGTCCCTTCCTCGCCCTCAACTCCCAGCAGCCCATCGTTTGCTCCTGTCACATTTAAGTCATGTGTACGGGATAATGGAGCAGCTGATAATTTGGGATTCTGTCAGTGTGTGTTTCTGAGAATGAATGGTTCACAGCTGACAACGATCCGACAGAACTATCTTTCAGGAGTCTGACGAGCGGCAGCCGTGGGTGTGACGGTGCATGATCTCAAGTTTTCAATCTGAGACCTCTTTAGTGGAAAGACATTAAAAAAGGAAGGAGATTGCATGGAGCTGAAATGTTTGGTCTCCTGTCGTCCAGTTTTTCAGCAGCGGGACACACAGGATGGGTGGGCAGTCAGATCAAACAAAGATGTAACTAAGTGATGTTTATATCCCAGTAGGTAGCGTCGTGCTGTCAGTGTTATATTTATAACCCATGTTTTTCATGGTCTTTTACTACTTCTTCTTCTTATGGAAATTTTCAAACATAGAAGAGAATAAAAGAACTTTCGCGTACCGTCATCCCACGAGGCAGCTTCAGTTAGCCACGTTTGCCAATCTTCCTATCTGTCCCCTGCACACTTTCGTTGGAGCAAAACCTCAGACATCGTATTTCATCCATAAATATTTCAGGATCCATAGGCTTAAAGAGGGGAGCTTATAGTGACACCTAGTGTTCTCCATTATTCTAGGTGGGATGCTTTTTACTCGGTTTCCGTTATCCTGGCTACATGCCATCTTTTCAGATCATGTGTTCCAGGGTGGGTGCCAGTCTCAGAAATTTCCCTATCAAGATTTTCAGTTCTTCCAAAATAACACCTATTAACTTTTATTGAAGGCCTCACAGTCAGGCACAGTCCTAGGCACAAAACCCTGGAAGTCTTTCGTTATAGATGGCAGACTGAGGCTTCGGGAAGTTAAACTTGGCAGAGGTCACATCATCTACGCTAGTGCCGCATTGTTTTCAGAGAGAGCTACATAGATGCCCACTGTAACCGCTGTGTAGCAAGAGGACCAGCATGTACTCAGCAGGACTCCATATTAGGCTATACTCCTGTTGGGAAAGCCATAAAAACTTCCTTTACCGTGAGAAGCCACATTTGATATGTAGTATTAATGTATCTGGGCCAAACGAGAGGCAGTTAATCAGAGGCTTACTTTTAAGCTATTAAGATCATATAAAACTGTAGATTGAAATTTCTTACTCTTTAAAATTAACTCAAAGACAGACTTTAGGCTGTCAGTTTACACAGGTTTTGAATCCTCTTTAAGAAGGTTGCACTGTATTTAAATAAATGGAACTATAGCTATCAGAATCAAATGACAGTAGAACCTTGGGGGAGCCTGGGCTATGAACCCAGGTAAGTTAATGATAGGCCCCCCCAACTCTTTAAGGGTGAACGTTTGGCCTTTGGCTAGGCGTCCAGAGGGCCCATTTGCACTGGGCTCTTTCTTGGGAATGACGGCGAGTGGGTCTGAAACAGTGCTGGTCTTGCAGGATGCTCATGATGGCGAAGTCAACGCCGTGCAGTTCAGCCCCGGTTCCCGGCTTCTGGCCACAGGAGGCATGGATCGGAGGGTCAAGCTCTGGGAAGTGTTCGGAGGTGAGGTGTTGTTCCTTCTGAGGGAACAGAAGGAAGCAGTGTTGGCACGTCTGGTTCGCTTGCTGTCAAGCGGTCTCTGGATTGTTCATCTTCTCAAAACACATCGTTTTTGAGAAGGAATTCCTTTGGAGCAGGAATGTGACCAGAGCATCGTTAACCGTCTCAGTTACACTTACAGATGAGTGGCGTTTGCTCTGCGTTTCCAAGTAGTGACTAGAAAACACTGTTTAGTTATGGATATGTTTGTGTTTTTCAGATATACGCTAATTGGAACATCTTCTAAGACAGTACAAGTTGTAGAAGGAAAATTAAAAATTGAACAGTCGTGGATGCTATAGTTAAACTACACAGTACACTGTGGCTTATGCATTTAATAATGCCAGTGGCCATCACCCAGAGAAAACGTATTTAACAAAGCTTTTCAGACCAGGGGCCGAAGGTCAAGACTCGGTCTTTGATTGGACCTTGTTTCAAAAATAACCTCAGATCACTCAGAAATGGGATGGCATTAAAACCAGAAATCGGAGTTAATGAAACCATCTCTTAGAATTCTGAACCTGAGACTTACCCCAATTTTACATTTGGAGATTCGGTTAAGTAAATATACTTTTAATAAAGCAAGAATAGGTCGAAGGAACCGTTTTGTCAAGTTTCCATAGTTACAGCACATACTGTTCACTGTCCAGTAATGAACAGTCCCAGCGGGGCTTTGCTGTGTTGTTTCCTCTGACGCGCGCCGTAGCCCTGTGCAGTGAGGAGGGTGGGCATCACCTGTATTTGAAATCTCAAGAGACATGACTTGATTTACAAGGGGGTGGGGGAACCTAGGAGCTGAGCTGGGTCTTCTGACTGCAGGTCCCGTGGTCTTTCCACCTCAGCCTCCCCTGAGTTGAGAGCTGCTGCAGAAGCCTATGCTTTTGATGTATTTAGAGCAAAGAGCAACCTATTGGTGGCTTTGGTCAGAACACATGATCAGTATAGCACCAAACTTGTATGCCCTGCCTTTGATTTTTCAGGAAAGTGCCTCAGTGGTTAAATCTCTGGTTGCCCATTAGAATTTGTGCTGTTTTACCCAGTAACACCTTATGAAGGACAGTTGCTTGAAACTGTTAACAAAATAACAATAAAACTATATCATAAGAACAGAAATTTCGTAAGATTCGATTTCTGAAAATCTAAAAAGATAGTCTGTTTTGATTATGTCTCGCAACTAAATAGAAATAATATAAGAAATTTTTGTTTCACTCCTTGGTCAGTATAAGAAAACGAGAGACACCAGCCTTCAGTAACAGTGTTATGTTACCTTTTTGCTGCTAAAGGGGAAGTAAACACTAATCGAAATTAATATTGACATAATGTGCCAGAGCATAATTTGTTAATAAAATGAGAAGTTTCTTCTGGGTCTAGAGAAATAACATAAAATGTTTGGCAGCATTTCTTATAGTTTTCGGGAACAAATGACAAGTCATGTCCTGACTTATAGGGCCTTCCTTCCACAGACATCTTATTCAATCCAGAGTTTTGTTCCCCTTGGTGAATATTTGCTGAATCTTGGAAGAGATCAAGTCCAGGAGGCCATTTATGGAATAGTTCGGGGTGTCCTGTTTTTTACCCATTTAAAATATCAGAAGAATGGCACTTTCCAGCCGGTAGGAACAGCCGTTCACTCTATCAGGCAGGAGCTGCGTTGGGAATTACTTACAGAAATGCGGTTGACAGAGCCTCCCCGGTGCCTTCTGGGTAAAGGCTTTGGCAAGGTATTTGGTCTTTCGAGATCGATCTCTTGTGTACAGTAGCATTTATTGATCATTTCTTAAATTTCAACACTGTGTTAACTGCCAGACAAATAGACCAGTATTTTAGGCATAAGCCAGAGATATTTCTTAGAATTCGCAGTAATATTTCTGTGTGTAAACGTCTAATCTAAATAAAAACCTTCATAGATAAGTGGCCTTTTTTGACTCTTGAAAATCTAATGAAAACTAGGACCCAGAAAGAGGCTTTAAATGTGCTATATTTTGCAAATACATTAAGAGGCAGGGTTCATTAACCCGGTTAATAATCCCAGCCCTAAATGTATTTGACAGCTTCAAACCAGTATTCCTAGCATCATACTTACTATTTAGAAGTACCGAGTCAGAGATAAGGCTAGTTATTGAAATGATTCCTATCCTATGCTCCTCTCTTAGGGATTTCGTTAGAATAGTTTCCTAATTATTCTCCCAGCTTGTCTTTGTAGGCCATCCTTAAACTTCCCTTTAAACAAGGAGTTTAATCACATCGTCATTGAGACTTAGAGTCTTCTGAGCTTGTGCCCGCATCGTCGACGTTTCCGTTTTGGGGGCCAGGGCCGTGAGAGCAGCACCCAGGAGCGTTTGGCTGCTTCTGTTTCGTGGAAGAGGCTAGGCAGAGGGAGGGAGCATTGGCAGGCAGTTGGACGGCCAGAATCTTAGGATTCAGGGATGTAGAATAAATGTAAGGACAAATACAGAAACCTCAAACTAGTGTAATTGGAATTCGGATGACTAGCCACTCATACATAACTTTTTTAAAAAATGTTCAAATCTTGAGAATTATTACACCTGGATTCTGAAAATTTGATGGTCCACTTTTACAGAAGCGATAGTTGAGTTGGCAGAAATACCGGTCAAACCTAGTGACGAATTTATGTAAATTGGAAAATTTTAATAGAATAACAAATTGAACTCTGTCTCTAAGTCGATTGACATGTTTTTAAATTTTATTTCCCTTTGTAAAGGGAATAGATGATACTAAATTTTTTTTTTTTTTTTTTAAAGAACAACTTAACACATGCAAAATGCTGGGCTAGACCCTGCATCCACTTACATATTCATTGCTCTTAGAAACTGACAGTATATTTTGGTCTTGCGTTCTGTTTGTCCTGCTTGTTGATTCTGTGATGATGCAGGTACACTGCCATTTTGACGGTGTCATTGGCTTCCACTGTGTTTCAGGCACTTCATTTTAACCTACGTATTGGCTTTACCTTCCTTTCTCTTCTCAATCTTTGTTTTTATCTAGACAAATGTGAGTTCAAGGGTTCCCTCTCCGGCAGTAATGCAGGAATTACAAGCATCGAATTCGATAGTGCTGTAAGTATCTGATACCCAGGGAAATAGGTGGATTTAGAGGTTTTTAGAAACAATTTAAGAATCTGGTTCTTGAAAATTAAAAAATAACTTACCTGGCTTCTCTGCTATTCTCTGTCTTAAGTAAAATCAGTGTTAGAGAAGGATGCAGGTAGATTACAAAGTCCGCGCTGATTGGGACCGAGTAGAAGACTGGGCGGGGAAGTCAGGTCTGCGGTAACTAACCAGCCAGTCAGTGTCTGTGGACTTGACAAGGGCCCGGGCTGGGCCGAGGCATTGCGGGTGGACAGAACATCCAGCCAGACGCGCCGGAGATGAGCAGGCCTCCAAGGGGGTGGCTGGGAATGAGGCAAGCGGAGAGTCGAGTACTCTGGGCTCTCTGGCTGGGACAGCGTGTGGAGAATCAGTATTTGCTGCTACCGAAGGCGGGTGGCAGGGGAATGTGTACTCGGAGGGCTGAGTTCCATTTTGAGCTGGAGGGTCTGCAACGTTCAGGTGAGACTGAGAGAGTGCAGGAGCAAGGTCTGAGTAACGGGATGGGTGAGTTGACAGAATACTGGCGGTAACGGGTGAAGTTTGGGTCAGGTGTGCAGTTTTGGACACCTAGACCTTGGACTTGATAATTGGGGAGGTTGTGGAGTGTGACCCAAATCCCTCTATTTTAGGTAACACGTGTTTTCCACCTTTTACTCCTACAGGGATCTTACCTCTTAGCAGCTTCAAACGATTTTGCGAGCCGCATCTGGACGGTGGATGACTACCGGTTACGGGTAAGACCCGGTTAAGAAAAGTTGTGTAGGACGTGGCGCCATAGTGTAGCAGTTAGCATGTCTGCTTTACACGCAGAAGGTCCTGGGTTCGCACCCCAGTGGAGCCACGGTCCATGGTCTACGGCGATGCCACCCTAAACAAGCCCGATGTCTGATCTCGGAAGCTGAGCAGGGTCGAGCCTGGTTAGTACTTGGATGGAAGACCACCTAGGAAGACCCGGTGCTGTAGGCAATAAGAATAATAATAATAAATAAAGGGGGAAAAAAAAGAAAATTTGTATAATCTCTTAACTTCTTATGCTTATCAAGGTACAAGATATAGGCAATGGCAGGCCAGTTTATTTAGGAGAATGGTATGTATGTTCCCGAATATCATACCTGATTCCCCTGCCCTTGCCTTTCCTCCTTGGAAAAATTTGTTTCCACTTTATACTCCCACTTTGTCCCAGATTCAGTTCAAAATATTTGTAATAGGAAACCCTCATACTTTCCTGACAGCCTCGGGTGCTCCTGCTCATAGGATCTAGGCTCTGTGGATCCCCAACAAATAGTTCTAGCTGACCTTCAGTGATCTCAGTGCCAGCATGTAAATTGTGTTTCTTGTGGGCTCCAAGGTTTAATAATTATACCTCACAGAGAATAGCCGAAAGTAGGATACAGACATACACGTGGATGCGCTTATGACAGAGACAAAAACAACTCTGAAACCAGGTGCGAGGGAACGGGAGAGGGATGGGATCCGATGAGGACATCTGCGTCTGAACCCAGACTGGTCTTGAAGTCTCTTAGATTCCAAGGTGAAGAGGGTTGTTCTCGTGAAAAACATAGAGCTTAATTTGGAGACGGGTTTTTCTCCTTAACACTTGAAGGAGTCCTTACATGAGCTCATTAAGTAAAGGCTACCAAAAGATATGATGAAGGGCGAACTTGACATTGGTAGGCATTTTACTAAAAAACTTTGACACCAGCTCTTGTGTGTCAACGCACATAGAGGACAGAGGGCGTAATGTTAGGATGAACTTCAGGGAGGTGGGGAGCTGGGCTAGAATGGTCCTCTAGGGAGTCGTTGCTGGTCAGATTCGGTGATGCAGGAATGCAGCTAGAAGAGTCTTTAGAAACACAGTTATCACTGAGGCTTTCCGTTCTCTGGAAGGAGCTGTGTGGAAAATTACCAGTATTAGATGTTAACTGATAGTGAAAGAGAAGCGATTCCTTATTTGTAGCCAAAAGGAGATCCCGGGCTACACATACAAAGCGTGAGACCCGAAGATGACAGATTTTGTCTTGTGGAAGCGGAAGAGCCCGCCTGTGTTCTCGTCTGAATGAAGCAGCAGGAAGGCGGACTGCTGGACGCCCACAGGCAGGGCTGGACTCTTTCCCCAAGGGACAGTTCACATCTGTTCAAATGCTTGAACGACTTCTGATGCAGTCTGTAGTTCTGCACCCTAGCCATGGAAAAGATGGCCGAGGCCATTGTCATGGCAGCATTATAAATCCGTCCGTTGGTATGTTGTACTCTACGAAAACTACTGCTTATTAGACATTTAAGACGGAGTTGAACACTTCTGCAAAAGTTAATTTCCCTAAAGGAAAAGGGACTTTTCTTGAGTGGCTTCTATGTGTTAGACCCAGTACTGAAAAACGTTATGTCCGTTACTGCTTTAATCCTCGGGGAACCAGGTGCGGTAGGTAGATGAGGGAACAGAGGCTCAGATAAGCCCCCCAAAAAGCGCCTGAGGTCACACAGTTTAGTAAACAATCAACAATGGAATTGAGGCCTGTGCTCTTTCTGGTAATGGATTGGCCTGGATTATTCTAGATGGAGATACCACAAAATTATTTAATTAGTGAGGAGGGGCATATAGCCTTCCTTATATTTTAAGCCTTTGGAAGAGAAAAGCAGGCAATTGAGTCAGCCAGTGCAGGGTGATTCTTTTTTAATTTTTAGAAAAGTTCTGTATGGGCGGCATCGGCCTTTGGGTCATATGTAAGAATGGGGCCTGGAGGCAGGGTAGGTCCGGAAGGCAGAGGTCATCCTGTTGGAAAACTTTTTCAAGTGAGCTAATTTGCAAAGGGGGCCAACTTTCACTGGACAGGGTGCTTGCTGTGAGGGTACTCGAGCACCAGGCTCGACCTGCGGGTGCTGACAAGTTGAGGGCTGGTGCCAGGGCCAAGGCCTCCTCTGCTGGACTAGCTGGCTTTGAGCACCTCTGGTCTGCTCACAGCTCTGTCCTGTCCCTTGGTGAACATGTGAAGAGGTCAGGAGACTCTTCTTTAACAGCTTCTTGAACCCAGAGAACCTGCATGAAACTTTTTATCAGGGTCCAGGAGGTAAGTGGGCTCCATGTGGTAGGGGACTGTGACTTCCACTTAGCCCTAGTCGACAGAGGATGTTGGAGGACATGAATGGACACCCGTGTTCTAAAACTCAGGTTCCAAGCCCTGGTCGGCATCTCTTTAGCCTTCCTGAAGAGGGAGTGAAAGGGTCACTGTCCGCGGCCTGGCCGCTATCTGAGATGTGACTTGAACTGGGTTAAGGAACCCACCCTGCTCACTTCTCTGACAGTGACATGGAGAAGTGGGTGGTTTTTATTTCAGAAACTTCTCATCCATTCTGCATTTTTCTGGGGTCAGTTGTCTTTCGTTGATTAATGGTAGCCACCTGCATGGGGGTCCTTCGAGGTCCGTCCTGAGACACGGGAGCCTGAGCCATTTGGGAACTCGGGCTGCTGTGACATCTGAACCTCATCTCTTGTGAGTCCCTGTTTAAAAGAGGAAGATAAAAGCTAACAGTAGTGTTAGAGTTTAACATTAAAGATAAAACACTGCATAGAGAAAAGAATTTTAAGTACATCCGAACCACTTAAAATAAGGACTTTTTAAACGCTAACAGTGAATTCTTGTAGAAGGCCCAGTTCCCTAGCATTGAGAGTGTGGAGCTGGAGCTGGTCCGCCTCAGGCAGCCCCCTGGGTTTCCAGCAAGAACCAGATTAGCAGAAGTCCAGACTTCTTAAAAGGCGAACTAATACGTTATGAGGAGCCAAGAAATAAAAACGTTCCTTTTCTTTATTAATCCAGTAGTTTCATTCCAGGAAATAAGAGGAAGCTATATGCTAAAGTGTAATCTCACCACTAAAGATTATCTAGCTATTAAAATATCTGTAAAGATTCTTTAAGTGGAGGTGCAAAAAGGCAGAGAATTGATGCTGTCAGCTGTGCGGTCCCTGCTAAACCAGTGTGAAGAAAAGATGAGTCTTCCGCAGACGACGTTAGAGACCCGGGTGTTCAGAGCCCAATTTAGTGTGACTCCCCACCCCACTCCCGCCCCAAGCCCTTGCATTTCAGCTGCCACGTGAAAAACTGTTTATCCTATATTGTTGAAAGGGCAATAGGTAACATTTTTAGGAATATTTTCACATGAAGTAAATGAAGATATTAATGTGTGCATTTAGAGTACGTAAAAATGAGTGCGTTCACATTGCCCATTTTTGAGCCATGTCTTTGCCTATATTTGTGAAATGTGATTTGTAATAAGAAAGAAAACAGTGATGTACACAACTAGTTTTTGATGAAATAGTTTTTTACTAAGAATTTCATTTACATCGCATGAGAAGTGCTTCCCCAGATTTTCTGTCCCCCCCATGATTTGTACAGGTTGGACGAGTTATACTGAGTGGAGTCTCTGTCCCTGTGCTGTATTTAACGTAACCTTAGTCGCTGGAGCTTCCTTAGTTTCACCAGCGGGATGGGTGGGAACTTTTCACACTGCGGCAGCTCAGCTGCCCCCGAGCTGGCAGCCACTGTGAGATGTGGTCCCAGCCTCAGAGAGGTTTTAATGTGGGAGGATGAGTTTAGAATCCATGCAAACGTCTACGTTTTCTGTTTGTAATGAAGTGGAGTTGCTCCAGCGAGCGTAGAGGAAAGATTGGATTCTAAAACTTAAACACTAAAAAGGTAACACTAAACTCTGAGGTCTCATCTTTGGAAATGGGGTTGGAAACTATAAGTTAGCAGTATATAGTAAGTATAATAGGGTTTTTAAAGGCTTTTTTTTTTTTTTAATTAAAAAACATCAGTGAATATCTTCTGAGCCTTTGGGGTTTTTTGTGTATAGGAAAGAGGTCGATGATGAGTAGTAAAAGGGCTGAGTCCCCAGGTCCCCTCCCAGATCCTCACCATCCCCGGCAGCCTCGCTCCCATCAGGCTCCAGTAGTGCCATGATGGGCACAAGGACAGCTGACACTCGGTGATGTCTCCAGTCTGTGTTCCCTGGTGAGCCCAGGGAGGACGTGAGGTTGGCATCCAACAGCCAGTCAGGAAGGGGTGTGATTGCTGGGAGTGCTGGGACCTGTGGTTATGATCTGGCTTTCAAGCTGAGACCTCTGATGAAAAACCCCCAGGGATTTTAATTGTTTGTTTAAAGAGGCCTGATGTTCCCTTCTGTAAATTCTGTCCCAGCGAACCTCTCTGTCCTGACTTTAAATAGGGAACTGACTTCAAGGCGCTGGGTAAAATCTAGGCTTTTAAAATTCTGTAATTTGATAAATCCACTTAGAAAAAAGATGAGAGAACAGTACAGGAAGTATCGGTAAGGGAACCTGTCTCAAAAAGGTCCTCCAACTGCCCCCCCCTTTTTTGAGGATGGGAGCACCCGAAGTTTGGACTGGTGATGTTGGGTGGTTTTTTAGTGTTGGGGGGAGGGATTTATTCTCTTCCTCTTCACCTCGCCTCTGCAGCTCCCGTAGACAGGCTTTCCGGGTGGTTAGAGCTGCTCATCCTTCCGGCTGAGCATCCTGAGCAGCTCTGGGCTGCCTGGGGAGGCTGGCGCCCATGCTCACCTGGCTGTGTTTTCTCTCCTAGCACACACTCACGGGCCACAGCGGCAAAGTGCTGTCTGCCAAGTTCCTGCTGGACAACGCGCGCATTGTTTCCGGAAGTCACGACCGGACCCTCAAGCTCTGGGATCTGCGCAGCAAAGTCTGTGAGGACATTCAGTCTCTCCATGTGTGTGTGTGCTTAGACACTAACCACCTTTCGTGTGACACAGTATGAATTTTAAGTCATTTCACACTCAGAGAGGCGCCGAGGTAGTGGCCGTTAACATGGTCCAGGCTTTGTTTAAATGAGTAGTTTGGGCTACGCGGGGCCCGAGGCAGCGATGTTGTGTGGACAGCCTGGAGGGGCCCCTGCTCGGGTACTGATGTTTGGTTTTCTTTCAGGCATAAAGACAGTGTTTGCAGGATCCAGCTGCAATGACATTGTCTGCACGGAGCAGTGTGTAATGAGTGGACATTTCGACAAGAAAATTCGTTTCTGGGACATCCGGTATAATACCCAAGAGTTGGTGGGGAGGCAGATGAGAGGGTCTCTCCGTGGTAGAGCTGTGGCCATAGGTATACGGGTTGTGTTTTTTAAATCCCTGGAAATGACAGAAATGAGCTGCAGTCCACATTTACTTTAACAGTTTGATATTCTTTAGCATGAAGTAGACAGTTGGCGTTCAGCAATCACGAGCATGCGCTGTGTGTCTGCTAGGTGCTTTACTAGCTCCTGGGGAACCAAGATGAACAAGTAGGCAGGTGGAGAGTGTAAATGTAATAGGTGGGCTGGACACACAGTCTGCCCAGTGCCTGACGTGGAGCCCTGCAGCTTCGTCCGAGGGTGCGAGACAATGCCTCAGACACTGTGAGCGCTAAGCAGGCTTCACGTTGCAGAAAAGCCACCGAGAGGCATGGCAGACCAGACTGCAGGGCAGCCAGGTGTGTCCGAAACAGGGCAAAGCGGGTCATAGGCAGATGAGACTAACAGGGCGGGTTGGGATCACATTGCCACGGGCTTTATATGCCATCTGTAGGTGACCTGATCTTACAAACCACTGGGTGTTTAGCGAAGGATTGCTCCATGAGAGCGTGGTAGATTCCGTTGGTGGCAGTTGTAGAGGACATATCGGGGAGCAGGGAAATCAGTAAAGAGTTGCTGAGGATCTGAGCTCACAGCAGTAGAGGTGAGGTCCGGAAGGAGGGAATCCATTTAGGGAGCATTCGGACAGGGCTTGTTGAGAGGTCGGATGTGGAGGGTGAGGAAGGGGAAAATTAAAGCCAGACAGAATAAGTGACAGATTTAGGAAGAAGGCCCAGAGAATGTGTTCGGGTAAGGACATTAGTTTGTGGTTTCTGATAGACGTTTGTAAAAACAGGAGCAGAGGTTCTGAGAGAGGTTGGAAGTCCTCACGGGAGGACGGAGACAGTGTGAGAACGGATTGCCCAGCACCAGCACGTGAAGCAGGTGAGGACAGCATTCAGGGAGCTGCCCGAGGAGGAGTGGCCAAAAGCGGCAGGAGTGCTGGACAGTCCTGTTGAGGGGCCAGGGTTGAGAGGAAGTGGAGGGGCCGGTCGACAGCAGGAGGAGCCCAGAGGATGAGGCTGGTTTGCTAGGTAGGTGGCGAACTGACTGAGTGACGGGCAGCTGAGGCAGAAGCCCAGTCACTGAGCAGTTGTGGACAGAGTGGGGGGTGACGAGCCAGGGTTCTCGGTGATGCTTAGAAAGGCCTAGCATGAAGCTTGTGGCTCCTAGGCCCAATCTTCAGTTAGCTTTTTTAACCTGAAACATGGAATTTGAGAGTTAGACTGGATGTTCAGAGTCTCCTGGTCCACCCCTGATTTGACAGATGAAGACCCTGAGTCCTAAGGAAGTGGAGTGGCTTGCCTTCAGCCACAGACTTAAAATCACTCGGTTATACTCTTCCTTAGTGACATGTGAGGTAGGAAGTCATTTCCTTGAAAGCTTACAGCGAAACGACTACAGACGGGCTGTGTCGCCAAGAGGGCCCTGCGCCGTTTGCTGGTCATGGAGCTGGGGGAGGACCACGGCCTCCAAGGGAGAGTCGGGGGAGTAAAGGGAAGAAGAGGGAGTCGCGGAGTGTGGCGACTGCCCTGGAGTCCCAGCTCCACGTCTAGCATCACCAGGGGAGTCGGAGGGCCCTCGAGCTGAGCTTGGAATGGCAGGAGGCCCGTGAGAAACACTCATTTGTCCATACAAGGCCGCCCAGGCCCACCGAAGTGTGTGTGCCTTTGGTTAATGGCAGTGATATAATTGAAATACTATTAGTTGGCTATAGCCCCGGTTAGGTTAGCACATGCTGATCAGAAACTCTGATTGGCAATTATTGTATCATTCCAAAAAGGAGTGATAAAATTAATTCCTACTAAGAGTTGTAGTGCTCAGAACTATTACCATAGACCCTATTGACAGGAAAATGATAGAAGCAGTCACAGGTCGTTTCTGTGGTTGGGAGCACACTCCCTGCTCTTGGCGTTGCGTTCTCATCGAGTTGCCATTTCCACCTTCTCTTCTCCCCGGCACAGCGTTCTGGTGGAAGCGGGGGGCATTCCGGCATGTCTGTGCCACGTTCTCAGACTTCCGTTACTTCTGTAGATCGGAGACTATCGTCCGAGAGATGGAGCTGTTGGGAAAGATCACTGCCCTGGACTTAAACCCGGAAAGAACCGAACTCCTAAGCTGCTCGCGGGACGACCTGCTGAAAATTATCGATCTCCGAGTAAATGCTGTCAGACAGACGTTTAGGTAACGGAAGACACGCCGGGCTGGGGTTCATTTGAGTTGCCGGTTTTCTGAGGATTTGCGTGAAGACCGGCCCGACCCTGCCCTCAGATCCTGAGAGCTGTGAGCGCTCGGGGTGACAGTGCCCTGTTGTCTGTTTCAGTGCGTCTGGGTTCAAGTGCGGCTCCGACTGGACGAGAGTTGTGTTCAGGTTGGTGGCGATGCTCCTTCTGCCCCGTCTCACCCCCCAGCTCAGTTCATTTCAGAGGTTAGAACGTGGGCACTTGCCCATTGGGAAAATGAGCCAGATTTATGCAGTGTCCCAACCTGAGTCCAGGAGGGAACCTGTAAGTTTAATTCCAGAGGTCACTGTCTCTTTCCTTCCTAGTGTCCCTTTGCGATTATAGGACAGTAAGTGTGTTGTACCAAAATACAGCGTTTGCTGGCCGGCCAGTTCTGGGCACAGCAGCTACACCTCTCTGCACGTGTTTACGTGGGGACTGTTCTAGAGCTCTGAGGGGAGGGTGGGACGGTCCCCTGGAGCAGAGCGGAGCAGGCTCTCGAGAGAAGAGCGGCTTTGCTCCTGGTCCCCCTGCTCCGTGCGTGGTGCGTCTCCCACGCGCTCCCTGGTCGGGTCTGGTACCGCGGCGACAGTTTCCCCTTTCTTTCCTTTTCTGCTGTCACTGAACCGTGTAACCAGGCAGCCATCTGTTAAAAGAAACCCATAGCCATTTGGGGGTTGACTGGATCTCCCTGTGTACTGTGTTTGAGTCTGAGAGAGAGTTAGGGACTTGTGGCCCCAAGGAGTAACGTGGTGGCACCATTATTCCTTGGGTGGGTGAGGCCAAGATCACAGGGCGAAGCAGCTTTCATCGGAACGGTTGTGAACGGCGCACCCTGGTTTCTGGGCGTATGGGCACGGTCACACATTGGACTCATAAAGGACGAATGGTACTCCTTGGGAAGAGGCGCGGATGCTGAAGTGGGGCGGGCGGTTGATGGCCTCTCTTGTCTTCTGCGTTCCAGCCCTGATGGCAGTTACGTGGCGGCAGGCTCGGCCGAGGGCTCCCTCTACGTCTGGAGTGTGCTCTC
>NW_011889192.1:688049-689753 GCF_000151845.1 Pteropus vampyrus
TACCCCTGTCCTCAGGTAGCCCAGGGACTCGCTGGTTTCCAGGGAGTCGTGGGACTGCGGTCCCCCGCTGGTTTCATCTCTCCTTCGAGGCTCCTTCCGATCTCACCTGATAACGGTTGGGATGCTCTTAGATCTCCTACGCTGCTCTTGGAAAGCAGCTGGTCCTCAGAGCTTACCTGTCTCTTGGTCAAGCAATCAATCTCAATTTGGTTAAAAAAATATTTTCTTGAGAGGAACTGCAAAAACTTTTTTCCAAGGAAGTGGGTGTGCTGCAGGAGTAGGGAACGAGTTCCTGTCCCCATCTGTCAGTTCCCGGAAAGCGGGCACGTGCCACATTCTTTCCAGGTGCATTTAAGTGACAGTTGCTGGTGACGAGATTGGAGGGCTGGAATGTATCACTCTGGAGCCAGCTGCTCCAGGTCGCACTGCCCCTGTGCCAAGCCTATGTGCAGTACCCCCTTGCAGCTTCAGCGCAGGAAGCCCACTCCAGGAGGCGGGGGTGTCGCCTTCGACTTCAGGAGCTGTGATTGAGGCCGTGGAAAAACTGGCCTGTGACATTTTTTTTTTTAAATTTGTCTTTCCCATTTTTCCTGTGTATGAAATTTTAGTTCCTTGAGCGAAACACCAATATTTTGATCACTTTAATTTGCACTTTATTTTCTTCCATACTTGCCCTCTGGACAGGGGTGGGCGTGAGTGCTGGGGCCAGGCAAGGGGGGATGTGCACCCCTCCTCTGAGGGGCCTCGGCTCCGGCTCCCTCCTGCCCCGCCCGCCCTCCTCTTTCTGTGAGTTGTTCAGAAGACGCAAGTTGAGAGGGGGTTGAAATTCACAGCCAGGCCACATCTTTTATTTATTTAATTGTGTTGCCCAACAGAACTTGATTGTAAATAAAAAAGAAATATTATATACTTTTCAAACTCCGTGTTACTTCGTGGTTCTTTAATTTCCTTTTATCCATAAGGGAGGATAAAAGCTCTTTCCTTGATTTTCTGGTATTTATTCATTTATAAGTAACGGCTGATACTTTCCCGGTGTTTTTCCTTGTTGTTCATCACCTAAGCCTAAGTTACCACTGCCTGTAAACATCAACATTCTCCTTTCCCGTCACTTCCAAACCTTAACTGAAACCAGAACAGTCTCCTCGGAACTCCAGCAGCTGTACCTGAGCCCCCAGCGAGGGTCCTCCTGCTGTCGGCTCCACGTGCAGGGGTACTCCCAGCCCCTGCACAGGGGCCTGTCCACACGACTGATGACAAACTGTTCATGTCTCCTCTGACGGGGCGTGAATTACCTCACGGAGGAGTGATTTATTCATGGCCACCCTGATATCTAGCAATCAGCCTTGTGCTGTTAAATTATGATCTCCCAGAATCCCCCAAAAGACCAGGCCCACTACCACGCTGTGTTTACTGAGGGGTGGCCAAACATTGCTCAGCCCAGCAGCTCGAGCCAAGAGTCCATCGTGATCGGAAGTCTCAGAGGCCACCAGCATGCTCCAGAAAGCTAAAGGAGCCCTTTGCAAGTCACCTTCCAGGAGGTGAGTCATTCTTAGGGGGGGCTGGAAGTAAGCAGTAGCCGCTGATGATCCCGTTTTCTTTCAACTTGGAAAGGTTTCAGTTTGAGATCCACCCACACTGGAAAGCTCTTCAGATCACCTGACTGCCGCGGTTGAGCTGATGGTGTGGGCTGACACTGCGGTGGAC
>NW_011889192.1:690943-693647 GCF_000151845.1 Pteropus vampyrus
CTTTTGCAAGTCACCTTCCAGGAGGTGAGTCATTCTTAGAGGGGGCTGGAAGTAAGCAGTAGCCGCTGATGATCCCGTTTTCTTTCAACTTGGAGAGGTTTCAGTTTGAGATCCACCCACACTGGAAAGCTCTTCAGATCACCTGACTGCCGCGGTTGAGCTGATGGTGTGGGCTGACACTGCGGTGGACTGTGACTTCTGTCCAACTCCTGGTCTTCACCTTCCCATCCGGGACCCTACCCCAGTGCTGCTGGTTCCATTGGGGTGTGGGGAGGCGGGCATAGGAGTTTTTTAACTTCCCAGATGTTTCCTGGGTGGTTATAGTTAATGTGTTGCCTCATACGTGTTGTCAGCTTTGATCCAGATATTAACATAGCTCAGAAGCTGAGAATTGAAAAACATCTTTTTAATGAACTTACATTTCCTAGGTCGTTTCCCAAAATAGTGTAATCAGTCCAGCTGATGCCTTGTTCTCAAAACACAGACTGCGCAGCAGCCTTTCTCCTGCGAGTGCTCTAAAGCCCCTCTGATCTTTCGGATCCCACACAGGAAGTTCTGTGTGGACACAGGTAAACAGAGGAAGCTGCTCTCAGCCGGGAGGGCCCAGCCCAAGCCCCGAGGCAGGTGGGTTGGGTTGGGAAGTTCCAGGTTGCAGGGTGTACCAAGGTGTGCAGAGCTACCTGGCGGCGGGGCAGGAGAGACCAGAAGAGCGGTCACGATAAAGCAGTGTATACAGACTGTGTGCGAGGCTGCAGAAACCAAGCATTTCTGTTTTTATAAGTTGCCTTAGAGGGAGATAAGGAGCCTTTGGCTCTCAAATTCTGTAAGATCTGAATTGTATCCCATTTCACGAGTATGGGAATATTTCACAGCTAAGCAAGAAGGCGTCCTAGGTGCTGACCCCTCTGAGGTGGGGGGGGTGGCCCCCACCTCAGTTCCAGGGGCTGCTGCCCCTCCAGGCCCCCGTCTGAGGCGTGATGCCTTGGGCCCCCTGTGGGGTGTGGGGAGGGAGAGCTGGCCAAGGTAATGCCTTTACTCCACTGCGTGTGTCCCCTATGTTCTGTAATAAGTCCCAGGCACACTAGGAAGCCCAAATTTTCAAGCCATTAAACTGTGGAAATGTTGAGGAAAGGGAAAGATGTTTGTGTTTGCGTATATCCGTAAACACACACAGGATACGTGGTACATGCCAGTAAAAGATCGGACTCTGATCCGGAAAACGCATCTCGCCTGCCTCACCTCAGCAACGTCTGATTCTCTTAGCTCAGGGAGCTCTGGCTTGCGCAGCACAGATGGCCCCACTGGTTTCCGCCCAGGACCCCGGACCCACCCCGGTGTCCATCCCAGGTACTGCCCCCACCTGCGTGCTCGCCACGCTGTGCCCCTCAAATCCCCGCACGTTCTTCGGTGGTTCCTGCCCAGGGCCACACAGCCCTCACTGCTCTGCCCCAACTGCCTGGCCGGCCCAGTGAGTGTCCACGTCCAGCTGGGCCCAGAACCTGAAGAAGCAGAGGAAGCATGAGTGGAGGCAGCCCCACGTCCCCACCTGCCACTCAGCAGTTTCGCCAGAGTGTTTTATGGCACACTGCAAGCATGTCATTTTCCTCATAAGTCAGCACGCATCCCTGGAGAGTTCAGTCGGTGAAACCCCAGACTCTTAAAGCAAACCAATAAGGACACCGTGCCAACCTTCCACCTCCTAGAATCAACAGTACCTCGATGTCATTCACTATCCAGTTTAAATTTTCCTATTTACGATTTTTTTTATGATTGGCTTGTTTGAATTGGGATACAATTAGCTTTAGCTGTATAACTACCTTAAGGTGTAATGGCTTAAAACAACCATTCTGAGGATTCTGCGAGCGGGCTGGGCTGGCCAGGCTCCAGCTGAAGCGAGGGCGAGGGGGGGGCGGGGCTCACATCTGGCTATTGATGTGCAGTCAAGGGAACAAAGAGATGACACAGCCAGAAAGCAAGCGTCACTGTGCAAGCACTTGTCACTCTGCTCCTCGTTACATCCTGCCGCCTCGTTACATCCTGTTGGCTGGAGCAGGTAGCACAGGCAGCCTTGCCTCGATGCGGAGTACTGCCCAGTGGCCTGGGAGCCGGGGCAGGAACCATTGTGGCTGTTGGGCAATTGTCCACATTAAGGGCTACATTCTGTTGTCCCGTCTCTCAAGTCTCTGACTCAGGAACAATATCTCTGCTGACATTTTTTAAATCCCCAGATTCGGCTGACTTTCCTGATACAAGTAATAAGTTTGTGTCCCACGTGGGAACTCTAGTCCTATACATCGGGGTGTGGATTTGCTCCGGCCTGAGACATGGAGGAGAGAGCCGGTAAATTCGGGGGTGCTGGTGAGACAGGCCGGTGAGGAAACCGCTGGTTTCCAGTTAGGAAGCCAGAAGGCCTGTTGCTCCTTGGAGTACGTGCCCAGGTGGCTCTGAGAAGCCTCTTCCTTGATAGCCATGTAGTGCTTGGCATGGAGTGGATACTCAGTATTTTGCATTTAGTAGAATCGAATCAGCCAAGAGCAAACCAAACAGCCCAAGAGAGTGGGTCATAACACTCACCCTCATCACCTCAGATGACCCTAATGGCCTCCCAAAGGCCCCATCTCCACATCCCATCACAGTGGGGGTCAGGGCTTCAGCACAGGAATTGGGGTGGGATGGAGGAAGGCACAAACGTTCAGCCCAAAAC
>NW_011889192.1:695122-702652 GCF_000151845.1 Pteropus vampyrus
ACGTCGACTGTGGGGCTGTTTCTTGTGTTATTTCAACTTTACTATTCTAAAATCTGTAACAACTTTTAGAAAATGCAAAACTACTGACAAGCAGAAGCCTGGGTTTGGGGGCATTGGTGGAGGAGGTGACGGACACGGGTGCAGGAAACTTTGGGGGAGACGAAAGCGTTCTACGCCTCGATCGCAGTGATGGTTAAACTCATCAAAGTGAACACCGAAAATGAATAAATTTAGTTGTTTGTAAACTATGTCTCAGTAAAGATAGGAAGGAAGAGGACATATGAATATCAAAAAACGAGAACCTCATAACCTTAGTAGGAAGGCCACCTGTTATACTGAAAACGTGTGGTTCTGCGTAAAAACACAGTTCATTTTCCTCATTTCTCTACCGAGCAGAGAAGACTTCATCAGAGACCGTGTTTCTGGAAACCACGAGGCCTGACATCCAGTGCCCAGGCTGGCAGGTTAGCGACAGATCTGCCCCCCTCGACCGCCTGGGGCTGATACCCCTGCAGGAGAACAGGGTTCCAGGAGCTCCCACGGCCACGAACTGGTCCTGGGTCCTGCAGCCACAGCTCAGGGCAGCGCCTTTGATGGGGACACGAAAAGAAGCGCCCTAGGCATTTGTTTTTCTCTTATTTTTGTATTTTTAAGGGAAAAATTGGATAGTCTTTTAAATTGATAACCATGTTATACATTTACTTTTCTTGGTGAGCAGTCAATGATCATTGGAGACAATTTTTAAATTACAGGCAAAAATACTTTAAAAACAAAACCTAAATTCCCACCATACAGACTGCCTGTGTTAGCTGCTTAGCGTGTATCTTGGCCGATTGTACATGTGATGGGTATCAAAATATGCATGCATGTGTGTGTGCATATATGTAAATATACACACGTGTGTGCCTACATGCGCACACACTGCAAACTCTGATCATACCACACGTACCATCCAATGGCCACCTTGGTTTGGTCACGATCTCTACCTTCCTGTTCCAGAAATTTCCATTCCCATCTTACCTGTCACCCAGATCATATTCGATTTTCCCGCTGCACCCCAAATGGCTCATACCTCCTGTTTGTCCGTTTTTGCAGCTAATCTGGGGCCAAACATTACATCTGAGGTTGAGTCCCATAAGTATCTTTTTATCGGTTCACTCCTTTTCTATGACATTGACTTATGAAACTCACCAGCTACTTTTCTGGACTCACCCGGTAGCTTTCTTGTGGGTCGTTTAGCTTATTCCTCTATTCTTGGTATTTCCCATAAACTAAAAGTCTTGTCTAAAGGCTAGATGGATTCAGTTACCCCAAGGTGACACGTCACAGCTGGTTGACATCTGATGACATCACATCTGATGACTACCATGGAAAACTGACAGGACTTGTGACGTAATAGGACGTGGGGTGGAAGAGAGGGACCTGTCCAGTTCAGCTTCAGAGTACAGGGGTTCATCCGGAGGTTGACGTTTCTCCTTGACCTTTTTGCTCATGTCCCTGCCCCCCCAGCTTGCACTAGCTGCTTGCTGAGTTTAATAAACTGTGTTGAGCACCAGAAAATCCCCTGTCCTGTGAATGGATAATCAGTCTATTTCCAGAACCCAAAGAGGGTTAGGATAAAAAGCAGCTTTCCTTTGGCGAGTGTCCCTCCAGCCACGCCTTCTCCATTCCAGCCAGTGCGAGGGCTCCCACGCCCCAGCCCCTCCGGAAGGAGCCCCTCGCCTAATGCTCAAAACTGCTGAAACGGCCAGCTCTCCCATCTCAACACTAATCCAGTTTCTACTCTGCTCCTTAGATGGGATTTGGCTTGAGACGTTGAGACCTGGGTGCTCCGCCCCCCTCGGATTCCCTACAAAGTCCCACACACTCAGCCAGGGGCCTCGCCGGGGTCATCTGGGTAGACTGCAGGGGCTGGCTGCCACTCCAAAGGGCACAGGGACCTCCCCTCAGCTCCTGGCCCATCCAGCTGGTGGCACAAGGTATGTGACCGCCCTCACACAAGCCACCTTAGAAACTCCGGGCAGGCACAGGGAAGAGCAAGGGTCTGGGTGATGGGCACTTTCACGTAGTCAGTCTGTCCCCGCTTCACCTTTTCGTGTAGTTTCCATGGACTTTGCTCGTTAAGGAAACTTGGAGTGCACTGAACCCCAGACAGCTAAGGTGGCCTCTTCATTGTCCGTACATTGTCAGCGGGGGGCGCGAAAGCCCCGCTGAGTGCGGATGGCTGAACAGAACTTGTGGGGATTTACAGTTTTTTGATATTTGGGAAGTGGTTTGTTGTGGTTTTCGGGAACTTCTTCTATTTTAATTGCCATAGGACATCATCATGACAGAATTTTAAATTCAGCCTGGCTAAGTGTGTCAACACCACAGGTTAGAAAGTAAAGCCTTCTCGTTGGAATCTAGCTGGGCTTCCTGGTAAGGTTTACTAAGTTATCAAGAAAAATAAAACACACCTTTTTTAAAAATAGCACACCACGGTGCAATACAAACTAGACAAAGACTGTATTTAATCAAATATGGATAGTGAGGCAGGTAAAAGGACGTGTCTGACAGGTGCACAGCATCTCATGAGTAGGTGTTATGCCCAGAATGTTCTCTACTTTATATTTAGGATCGTTTTACCTGTCCCCAGTCCTAACACCTGACGTACATCCCACGGTGGAAGAAGCTGCCAGGGACAGATAAGATGGCGGCCAGTAAGTCTACACCAAACCAAGTCATCTTCAAGAAGATCTCCCGGGACAAATCGGTAAGTGGTACAGAAGTGAGTGGCTTGATGGAAATGTTTGTTTGGTTGGTTGTTTACTAAAAGCTTTTTCAAGAATAGATATGATCAATACCAAGATCATGTGAGGTTGAAGGAAGCTCGAACCTGTCGTACTTAGCAGAGATGATGCCAGTGCTGGCACTGTCAGAGGCATACTAAATGGTCTAGACGTGCCCGTGAACTTCCTGGCATGGAGCCAGGGAGGGTCCACCCCACAGCCTCTGTGGATAGGGTCTCTTTGCTCTATTTGATGGCTTCTTGGAGGCTGACAATCTAGCTCAGAACCATCAAAGCAAACCATTATATTTTAATTAAAATTTGTTTCCAGTAGTAAATATTAAAAAAGCAAGAAAAAACAGGTGGAATTTATTTTAATATCGTATCTTATTTAACCCAATATATCCCAAAAGACTATCATTTCAACATGCAAATGACATAAAAATTATTGATGATATATTTTACATTCATTTTTTAGTTTAAAATCTGGTGTGTAGTCTACTCTTATAATACACGTCAATTTGGAATGGTCATATTTCAAGTGTCCAGGAGCCACCTGTAACTAGTGACAACTATATTAGACAGCGTGGATCTAGATCATCCTTCTAGTTGGCTTCTGAAGCCACACGAGAGAATCGGACTTGGCCTGGGCACCGTCCATCCTCCCCTCTCCTCGCTGAGGAAATCCATCATTTTCACCAAGTATTCTGAATCTTTGGGACAGCAAATTGGGTACCCACTCAATCTCTTCTCCACGTTCTTTTCGGACTTGCATCTTTCCAGCGTATTTTATCTTGACTTCTGGAAGAGGAAGAGAGAACCCACTCCCGCTGGGCCATATCGTTTTCCCACTTTTTAATTCCTCACACCCAAAGCACATCCTTTGAACCAAGAAATTTAGGATTTTGTTATATATAGGAGGAAAGATAATTCATCGATTAATGTCTCACATATTAGGATCATTCCACCTGCAACCTCTGTATGACTC
Source organism: Pteropus vampyrus (assembly GCF_000151845.1). NCBI lineage: Eukaryota > Metazoa > Chordata > Mammalia > Chiroptera > Pteropodidae > Pteropus > Pteropus vampyrus. The sequence continues at coordinate 698,878 of NW_011889192.1, forward strand.
CAGACATGGCGCACGGGGGCTCTGGAGCCATTTCTCTGTGATTCTTTCCCTCCTCTGCGATCTTCATCTTCCAGCTGGAGGCAAATGGCTGCCCCAGCCCAGATGTCTCATCCTCTTTTCCTTCCAGAAAAAGGAAGAAGCTGTTGCTTTCTGGGGTCTCTTCTTAAGAGTGAGAAAATACTTTCCCAGCAGACTCTTCTCCTATCTCATTGGCCAAAACTGGGTCACATGCCTGCCCTAAACCAATCCTGAGCCAAAAGGAATGAATGATCATAATTGAATCCAGCCACTCAAGAAGAATCATCCTCTGGAGCTGGCCTCCTCTTAGCACACGGCCACATAGAGGATGGAGGACATGACATTTAGTGACTTTTATCCCGGAAGCAGGAGCACGTGGCTGTTGGGTGGGCAAGCAGCAGGTGGGCTGTGGTCTCACATGGTTCAGCCCCACCTCTCGACCTGCCCCTGTCCTTTCCCTTCTCTTCCAGTGCAGTAGAAGAAGTACCTTTGCTCCCACCTGAGGTTCATGCTACTCGCACCCTAGGTGTCACGGTCCACCACCTCCTCAGAGTCCTCCACTCTCATCCCCCATCCTGGGCTGTATCCACGGCCTCTTCCTTTCGACCAGGACTTTGCCTGAGCACACAAACAAGAAGAGACATCTTGCACCAACTGCCCTTGACTCTGGCCCCTTTCTGGCTCTCCTTCCTTCACAGCCAAAGCGTGAAAACAAGAACAATCTCACTGTCTTCACCTACCTTCTCTCACTCACTCTTCAGTCTCCCCGCTCCCAGCCACATCAGCCGCCTACCTGGCTTTCTGCTCGCCACTCCATCCTCCACTCTGCTGCTAACGGGACCGCAGTCTTGGCGTTCTCCTCTATAAAATGGGGTTAGTTCCTACCTTATAGAGGAGTTTTGGGGATTCAATGAAATCATGTAGCCACGGTGCTTAGCTTGGTACCCGCTACATGATAAACGCTCCAAGGGCTCTTTAATTGCAGGTCTTTCATCCCGCTTAAAATTCTTTGATGTCTTCCTGAGTTCTTTAGGGTCAGATCCTCTAAGACCCTTTCTGGCACGAGCTTGTATCCCCCGTTTGGTGGCCATTCACCTGCAGAGGAAACCATTAGCAGTTTCAGAAGCATCCTCTTGGCTCTGAGCTTTGTATACAGTGATTTATTTTTGCCCAGAAAGCAAGCCCCTCACCATCAACTCCCTGACTGCCATCCCAGTCACCTGGCTATGCTGTTCTTCAGGTGCTTTAACGTCAATAAAACAAATAACCTAGATGGCACTCGGATTCACTGCAGGACACCTGATGGAGGGGGTAGATACAGGAAATGATTTGATGCCAACAGAAATGATTTTGGGTATTCACAGATATAAAAATAGGAATTTAAGAGGCTTAGAAAAGAAGGGGGCTAGCCCAGGGTATGTGCCCTTACTGGGGTACTTAGCAAGGGTTGATTGAATTTCTGTTATGTAGCAGTTACTGTTGTAGATAGTGTGGTGGCTGAAAGATGAATGAGTGACAGAATTTTTGCCGTCAAGGCGCTCACAGCTCTGTGGGTTACAGTGGTGAGTGAAGGTAAACCAACCCATGCTCTCCCACAAAGGGGGTGGGCAAAGAGACCTTGCTACCGGGGGCATGGAAAAGGGACCAGGACCAAGACACTGGTCATCTCCCCCCCAGCCAGCCCCACCCTCCCCTGTTCCTCAGAGTATGGGTTGATTTACCTGTACAGAAGCTCACCTGGTAGGATTTTAAGGACTAATTTTGAACTCCCAGCTCTTTGCTCAGTCTATAAATTCCTTTAACTAGGAGGGGAAAGCTTTCATTCATAGGTAGAAATTAAAGGCTTACCATGCAAATGCGTGGGAGAGGCTTCATTTGCATAGGTATAACCTTCCACTAAAGTATTACCAGTTACTTCAACACATTTACCTGATTAATATCGGACCTAGGCTTGATGGGAAAACATGGGGATAACAGGGACCATCCAAACAGGTGGAAGAATTCCTTGGAGCAGGTGTCCGAGGGGCAGGAAAGAGCACACCTTGCCTGTAATCCATCTGCTCCACCCACAGCCCGACAGGGGAGAGGAGGTGATGGACAGCTTGCCCCTCTTCCCAAGACTAATCAAAATGTTTTGGTTGTTGCTGATTTTTAACATGAAGGCCTTTGGCCACTTAGAATCCGTACCTGTTCCTCCCACAGGTGACCATCTACCTGGGGAAGAGAGATTACATAGACCACGTGGATCAAGTAGAGCCTGTGGGTGAGTGGAGTTTGGAATACAGTTTTCATGCTGGTTTTCCTTTACATCATTGGACAACTGCTAGTTTTGTATTTTTAAAAATTGGCTCCGTTAATAATCTAATCAAAGAAATGCCAATGAAAACATCAGTGAGGTGCCACTTTCTGATAGGAAACAAGATAAAGTAGTGTGGGGGACACAAAGGACTCATTTCTAGAATCTGTAAAGAACACTCAAAGCTCAACAGTAGAAGAAAAACAAAATCCAGTTAGAAAATAGACAAAAGACACAAAGGGGCATTTCATCAAAGAAGAAATACATATGGATGGCAAATAAGCACATGGAAAAATGTTCAATATTATTAGTCATTAATGAAATGCAAATTAAAACGACGACGAAATATCATTCTACACCTGTCAGAATGGCTAAAGTAAAAAACAGTGACAGTACCAAACACTGGTGAGAATGCAGAGAAGCTGGATCACTCATACATGGCTGGTGGGACTGTAAAATGGAACAGCCACTCTAGAAAATGGTTTGGCAGTTTCGTAAAAAAACTAAACATACACTTACTATATGACCCAGCAGTTGCATTCCTGGGCATTTATTTATCCGAGGGAAATGAAAACTATGTCCATACTAAAACCTGTACGTGTTGGTTCATAGAAACTTTATTTGTAATAGCTCCGAACTGGGAAGAACCAAAATGTCTCTCAGTGGGTGGAGCCAGTTAAACAAGCTGTGGCACATCCATGCCACGGAATTCTACTGGGCAATAAAAAAGAATGAATGACTGATACACGCAATAGCTTGGACCTCCAGGGCCTTATGCTGAGTGGAAAAAGACAGTCTCGAAAGGCCATGTACTATATGAGTCCATTTATACAGCGTTCTTGAGATGAGAAAAATACAGAAATGGGAAGCCGATTCACAGTTGCCAGGGGCTAAGGGTGATGGGAGTGTGACTATAAATGCAAAGCCCTAGAAAGATCTCGATGGCAAGGGAACAGTTCTGTCCCCAGATTGCAATGTAGGTTACACAAACTTCCATGTGTGATAAAATGACTTAGAACTCTACACACATTGTACCCATGTCAGCTTCCTGGTTTTGATATTGTACTGTAATTATCTAAGATGTAACCACTGGGAGAAACTAGATAATGGACACGGGGACCTCTCTGTCCTGTCTTTGCCACTTCCTGTGACTCTATAATTTCAACTCAAATCGTTATTTTTAAAAAAAGGAGTGTACAAAACTGGCATTTTTAGGCACTGAGGATGAGCGTGTCCTCAGCAAAACTCTTTCTGGAAGGTCGTTTGGCAGTATGTTATTAAAAGCCAAATCCAGTTCTGCTGTGGGTAGACGTGAAGATGTTCATTGCAATATTGTAACGGGGAAATCGGAAACAATCTAAATCCCCTGACCAGAAAGGGTTAACTAAATAATTTATGCTATATTCATGCATTAGAGCAGTGTGTAGCCATTCAAATGATTAGTACATATTATATATATAT
>NW_011889192.1:704127-707278 GCF_000151845.1 Pteropus vampyrus
AGGGGCAGTCGTCTTTGGGGCAGACACAGACAGAATCCTCAACCAGCACCTGCTGAGAAGTTGGGAACTGCTTCTGTATGCTTTGTGTTCCAGGATAATGTGCTTCGTGTGGCTTTATTTACCCCATTAAAGAAAGTATGTAAACAGTTCATCCTCAAGGCATGTACATTCACGTAATTCTTTTGGTCCACTGGGGGCACAATTTACATCTTTTTCATTAAATTGAGTTCCCAGAAGTGACGATTCAGAGAACGCATGTCTCTGAGCGGCGCGGGGAGGCTTTCCTCTTGGATTTGATTCCATCCCTCCGCTCGGTCCACAAGCCCCTTTTGGCTCCTCTCGCAGACCTCGCATCCAGCTCCGGCACAGCCCTGCTTCCTCCCTGGCACTGTTTCCCTCTGCCTCTCACCTTCACCCTCAGCGCCATCCAGACATCCTGCCCTTAGAACCCAAGTGACCTGCACTGTGCAAAAGCCTCCCGAAGTCGCTGAGCTGCTGGGTCGAGAGGAGGGGGTGTGGGATGGAGAGAACACAGCGGTCAGGTGGCAAAATAACGCCCTTCACAGGATGTGCCTCCCAGCCTCTGCCGGGCGCCTGTGGAGCATTAACGCACGCCCCGGCGGGGGGGGGTGCTGTTTCCCCAGATATGTGTGGCCTGGCTGGGTGCTATGGTTCTCAGACCGCATCCCCTCCAGATGCTAGAGGTCCTGCCCTGCGACCTGCAGTTCAGTGGTCGCCCCGTGCTCACGTGATTGACAGCCAAGCCCACCCTCTCGTCTCCCATCCAGTGTTTGTCTCTGTGACCTGCGCCTTCCGCTACGGCCAGGAGGACATCGACGTGATCGGCCTGAGCTTCCGCAGGGACCTGTACTTCTCGAGGGTCCAGGTGTTCCCGCCTGTGGGGGCTGCAACCACCTCCACGAAACTGCAGGAGACCCTGATGAAGAAGCTGGGGGACAACACGTACCCCTTTCTGCTCACAGTGAGTGACCCCTCTCCCTTGCCCTGGTCCCTTCACCCACAGCACCTTGTAATGTGACCAGGAGTGAAGGAAAGGGGACAGAGGGATGACTTCACATTTGTGAGCCCTCAAATTGTACCCTTGGAGGAAATTCTAGATGGCACGGGCTGTGATTGTCCTTTTTTAAGTCCTTGAAAATAGCCTCTGAGCCTTTTGAAGGCACTGGTTGAACCTACGGTTTAAATATTTCCCTTCATCCGACCACCTAATTACACGCGCATGTCATTCCTTCAGTCACTTGTCTATAAAAAGAAAGGCATCCCGAGGACTTCTAAACAGAAAAGTTCCCAAAAGAACTTTCCGCCGGTCACGCTAGAGAAATCACTTCCTCTCTCTCAAAGCCTCGTTTCCCCTGGGGAAACCTGGCCACCCACGGCCCTGCCCCGTGCCCTCTGCGACCTGGCGTGAACTTGACATGGGGGAGGCTGCTGTGGCCCTCTCTGCTAGCACGTTTATGTGTCTTAAGATTATAGACTTCTCCAAACGTACATGGTTCAGCCCTTTAGGACGGAAATTCTGAAGCGTGCTCCAACATGGACAAACCTTGAAAGCATCATGCGAAGCGAAAGGAGCCAGTCACAAAAGAACAAATATTGTATGATTCTACTCAAATGAGGTCCCAAGAGTAGTCAGACCCATAGAGACGGAAGAGAGGATAGAGCTTACCAGGGGTTGGGGGAGGGGGAGTTAGCGTGTAATGGGACAGAGCTTCGGTGTGGTAGAAAGTTCTGGAGACGGTTGGTGGGGACTTGTGCAGAACACGTGAATGTGCTTGATGCTGCGAGACTGTACTCTTTAAACCGATAAGTCTTATGTATATTTTACCACAGCTGTTTTTAAAAATCACTTTAGAAAGTCTTGTGGTCCTGGGTGCTCCCGTTCAGTGGTGCTGAGAGCAGGAAGAGACATAACCTTCTGGAGACCCCACGTCGGTGTGTACTCAAAACCGGGAAACATGATCTTGCCCGACAGTTCCCTTTCTAGCAGAGGAGCTGTGGCATGAGTTGAGTAACACCGTGCCACACGGTCGGTCGTGGCAAAGGAGCGAGGGCCAGCCAGCGCAGGGCCGGGCGAACGACGTGGGGTGTCGCAGGAGCCCTGCCGCTGACTCGTGGCGGGGAACGTCATCTCACTGCCTCCCGAGTAGGGTCAGGCTTAAGGCCAGTGATGCGGGCAAAGCAGATGACAGGACACGTGCAGCACATGGTGCCATTTCTGAAAGACACCTAAACACATCTACAGTTCGTGCGTCTGGGTGTTCGCAGGACACTGGGGTGGTTACGTCGACGACGTTATTCTGTGCGTTGGAAACAGGCACAAACACGTTTTTCCTTTGGCTTGCTCCTCGTCTTCATTTTCTAGTTTTTGCACAATAAGAGTGTATCACGCATGGAATAACCCCCCACCCCCACCCCCGAAAGAAATGATTTGTTGTTTGTTTCCACAGTTTCCTGACTACTTACCCTGCTCGGTCATGCTGCAGCCCGCTCCGCAGGATACAGGCAAGGTTGGTGCAAGAAGAAACGCCATGCATTCATTCATTCATTCCCTCAGGTGACTTTGAAAAACAGCCTTTTACCACGGAAAATTCCAAACATACACAGAAGTAGAGAGACAGTCTAATGAACCTATCACTTGTCTTCAGCAAGTATTAACCACGAGCAACGCTTTGAACAAAATGGCAGAGTGCCCCCCCTCGTGAGCCTCGCGGGTTTATGGAGAGAAACAGGCAAAGAGCGAGTAACGAGTAGCCACGGGCACATCCCAGGATGGTGGGCACTACGGAGAGCTGGAGGCCGTGAGAGGCAGAGGGAGAGTGGTGGGGGCTTGTTCAGGATGCCGAGGGAGGGCCTCTCTGCTGAGGGGACATCACGCGGTGTCAGGGGGCAGCGAGGAGGCTGTGTGCTGGGGCGGGAGGGGCAGGTCAGAGGCGGTGCAGCCAGGTCACGGCCGCATAGACCATCACGGGGATGTCTGCGTGAGGCGGGGACCACGGCAGGGCTCTGAACAATAGGTTCTGACTGAGGTCCCCTGAGGACTGCTCTGGCGGCTGTGCCGAGCGTGGGGCGACGCTGGCTGAGCAGGAGCTCCGAACAGGCAGAGAGACGAAGGGGCTGCGTGTGGGGGGGG
>NW_011889192.1:708729-729561 GCF_000151845.1 Pteropus vampyrus
CAGGCCTTGTCTGCTCTCTGTGCCCGCAGTGCTGTGGAGTCGACTTCGAGGTCAAAGCGTTCGCTACGGACAGCGCTGATGGCGAGGATGAGAAAATTCCCAGGAAGTAAGAGCGCAGTCAGTCTGTCAGTCAGTCGGGCGCGGGGGCGGGGTCCGCGGAGCCAGGGGGCGGGGCCGAGAAACCGCCCCTCCCCTCGAGTCTGTGGCAGAACCTCGCCGCGGGGCCACGTGGCACTGTAGTCAAGGCGGTCGGGACAGAACCGCTCCACGGGATGCGGGTCCATGGCTGATAAATTGGGGCAGAAAAATAAAAGAGAATGACAGGCGTTAGCAGCATCGAAGGCTCGGGAAGCCCCCCGAAAGCCTCCAGATTCCTTCCTTCTTCAGTTTTCTTCTTTTGTTATTTCTTTTTTGTGATAAAACATACACAACATGAAGTTTACCATTTTAACCATTTTCACGTGTGCAATTCAGTGGCCTTAAGTACATTCGCTATGCTGTGTAACCATCGTGACACCCCGTCCACTCTCTCTACCCCAAACAACCTGTACCGAAACGCCTCTTCACCCCAAGCAAACTCCGCACCCACCTCCCGCCCCGCGGGCCCCCCGGCCTGGCCTTCAGCTTTCTTCTTGTGCCTGAACATATTCCCACCTGTGCCCCCAACACTTTCTCCTCACACTCAACACACACGCATCGGGGCTCCAATAAGTAGCAACGACAGTGCGTGCATTTGGAGCATGTCACATCCTCGTCCCACATCAGCTTCACCCCACTGGCGGCTGGCCGGGGGTCCTGGCGGGGGGTCCTAGCCGAGGGTGAGAATGACCCTCGGGAGAGCTGACTGGCCACCCACGTGGTGAAATTACAGAGAAAGGCCTGGAAACCAGGCCTTAGGGTCCCTCCCCCAACCCACAACCTGTCCCTCTGGGTTGACACATGGGTTGTCGGGTCTCACTGTAGATACGGGAGAGAGACCTGGCACCTTCCTGAGGAGGCCTGGGCGCTAAGCGCAGGACTGTCTGTGACACTCTGTCCTCAGGAGCTCTGTGCGCTTACTGATCCGTAAGGTACAGCACGCGCCGACAAAGATGGGTCCTCAGCCCCGGGCCGAGGCTGCCTGGCAGTTCTTCATGTCCGACAAGCCCCTGCACCTCGCAGTCTCCCTCAGCAAAGAGGTAACCTGAGGTGTCGCTGTGTCCCCGTGTAGGAGTGGGAGATGGGAGAGGTTGGGGAGGGGGAGGGGGTGGACAGGCCCTGCCCTGGCGCCCTAACCGCTGTGGTGTGTGTCTGGGGATAGTTTAAGCACCAACGTTTGAGAACAATTAGCTTTTTTTTTTTTTTTTTTTTTTTTTAATAATTTGGAGCTTTTAAGGTGACCTTTAGAATAGGGTCACCTTGGCTTGCATTCCTCTCCCTGTCAGTCCCCGACCGACTGGTGGGGTGGTTTCACACCACCCCCACCGCCGGGGCTGTCTTTGCCCCCACTCTGCCCCATGGGCCTTGTTTACTATTGTGGCACCAATGGTCATAGTATTACAAACTGTTTACTTCTTTGGAAAATCCAAGTTTCACTGTAACCATGAGAGGGTGGCTGTGTCACGTGTCATCTGTGCCATTTCTGAGGTGCGACGAACCACTGACCAAGGCTCTCCGGCCCCTCCGGTCACCAAGAGTCATGCACACGTGTTGGCAAGAGCTTAACACACTCTGCACTTGGCTGTGTGCCTGCATCTGTGCACGTATGCACGTGCTCGTGTTGTGTGTGCACACGCGTGTCCAGGGACGTGCCCACCTGGGCCCGGGTTCCACGGGCATCACCACCAAGGATTGCTCTGCCCGGCTTCCCCACCACTTTTATTTCCCTGGTTCTGCCCCCAATAACCTTCCGATTCCACGAGAGACCCTGCAGCCGACCCCACAGGGACTATGAGCACGCAGCACCCTCGCTCGCTGCCCGCTGTCACCGTCACCCTTCTCAGCATGCTGCAGGTGGGGCAGAGTGTGTTCCAGACCCTTCTCCAAAGGAAACATGGCTGTCACTTTCTCTTCCTTGAAAGTATGGGGATCCAGCCACTTTCATTCCAGTGAAGGGGATGAGGGGAAGGTAGGAAGCCGAGAGAGTAAGGGTACCCCGCACACCGACCGCCTTTTCTGATTTCCCTGCTGACTTTTTCAGATCTACTTCCACGGGGAACCTATTCCTGTGACTGTGACAGTGACCAACAACACAGAGAAGACAGTGAAGAAGATTAAAGCATTAGGTAGGACCTTCTGCTCAAAGCCGGAGGGTGGAGTCTTCTAGAATTTCTCAATCTGGTCTTATTTCCCGGGGGTGTCTCTACTGGCCGAATAAGGCCTTCCTGGGTCCTTGGAGCCACTTGTTTGTCTCCGTCGTCATGGACGGCTGAACCTCAGCAGGAAAAAAGCCCTTCAATGTCATCTCGTACAACCTCGGGCCCAGCTGAGGGCTGTCTTTGGTGTGGGGACCACATCCTGACAGGCGATCTTCCGTCTCTCCATGTCATGCCTTCCTGGAGGGGACTCTGTGCCAGATCTCAGGGGCAGCCAAGAGAGGAATTTTCTTCTTCCGATCAGGGATGAGTTCTGCTGACAGATGAGCGCGGCATAGTGGGAAAGCCCTGGGCTGGGGACACTGGGCTCCGTGTAGGCTGGGCTGTGCGAGTCCTCTCTGAATCCCACCAGGCACCAGGCAGGGGCTCCCGGTCTACCTTCTGGGTCCCATGAGGCACCAAGGACTGGTCACACGTGGAGGCGCTTTGTAAATGTCAAAGCACTGCTGTCGCTGCTCCCGTTGACGCCCCAGTGCGCGATGGCCCAGCCCCGAGAACGCTGCAGGGGGGCGCCCCTGCCCACGGTCCCTACACATGTCCTCGGCGTGGAGGGCATCAAAGTGCAGGAGTGGTCTTACATGATGGTTTTATGTGGGCTACATCAAAGAGCCACGATAGAATGACTCAGGAGGGAGACCTTCCAGTTCACTCCTGACTCAGACATCCAATGACAAAGGCAAAGACAGACTTGATGTCAGGGTGGCCCAGGACTTTCAGTGCTGAAACGGGGCCAGTCCCAGGCAAGCCAGGATGGTTCGTCACCCTAAGCATCATACACCCCTCTCCTCCTTCCCCGTGTCCATCATAGATGAAGTTCAGGAATTTTGATGCATGCATGCTAAAGAATTCTAGATTTTTCTTGAGACTAATAGGAATGCTTCATTTATGGCTTTGTTTTATGTTGGTTTAGTTCATATGCCTTTAAGTCCTTATAGGACTTGGCCTCTTTATTTAGCATGATGTATAATATATACAGTACAATGTTCCACAAAGTAGCAGGATTGAGAAAGTATCCTTTGATACTTTGATTTAAAATTCTTCGTTAAAGTTTTATGAATCCTAACAACAAAGCCATTAATTTTGAAATAAGCTGTTGAGTTTTCTGAAGCAAAATGTTAATAGCTTTCTATAGGCTGGGCACTGTGCTGAGTGCTTCACATAAATTGTTTCAGTCCTCAGTAGAGATTAAAAATCATCTTTTTAATCATCATAACATCCACGTGGAGGTTGAAATTCATCTTTTTAATCATCGCATCACCCATATGAGTTAGATGCAATTATCACCCCCATTTTGCTGATGGGGAAATTGAGGCTTGGAAAAGTTACGTGACTCACTCCAGCTGATGGCTAAATTGGGATTTGAACTCAAGTAGCCTGGCTCCAGATCCCATCTTCCTGTCCCCAATCCTGTGCTGCCTCCAGATGGTTTCTAGCTTGGACACCTGGAAGGAGATCCTCCATCAGTAAGACAGAGAATGTTGGAAGGGAGTGGCTTTGGAGAAAGAGCGCACGTGCTGAGTTCTGGGCCCCTGGAACATTGCCTGCCTCGGAAGGACACTCAGGGACATACAGCACGCTCAGCCAAGCGGAGGGGGCTCCCAGGAAGTGCAGTTTCAGACTGGCGCATGGGTGGGAGTTGACACAGAGCAGGTTATTGATGAGCAGAAGTGGCCTCAGAAATGTCAGCCTTTAAGATTTGAGCGGAGAAAGCCAAGCCTGAGAAGCACATTCAAAGAGTCATTAGAGAGGGAGGACCAACCAGATCCCCTGAAGGCCAGGCAACACCTGGCATGTGCGTGGAGGACCCCACGTAGATCACTCACTCCCGCCCTCCCTTTGCAGTGGAACAAGTGGCCAACGTGGTTCTCTATTCAAGTGACTATTACGTCAAGCCGGTGGCCTCGGAGGAAGCACAGTGAGTAACTGGTTGGGTTTCTATTTCCTGGGCGGCCCAGGCTTCTTCGTCAAGTTCCTGTTTTGCTCATCTCGACGAGGGAAGTAGATGAGGGAAGCAGCACGCTCAGCTAGCTCCCCAGCTTTGCCCTTCCTTCCCCTTTTCTCACTTCAAGGGCTGCAAAGAAAGTTAGCATCTCCACCCTGTTCTCGCTCCCAAGAGTTCTGACAGGTTAGTTAAGCTAAGGCAGGATGGAGAGGAGGGAAATAGGGATGGAAATGTCACTGCTAAGAACTCGATGCTGCTCTTGGTCCCCCTCCAGCAGAGAATCAAATGATCCATCAGCCTGGGCAAGGGTTCTTTATCTTTAGATCTTGTCCTCAATTTGAAATTCTCATACCAACGCCAATTGGATTAGCATGCTGTGTCAGTTCCCAGCCCGCTGTCCTGACTGATTTTTCTCTCTTCGTTAGAATCAAAATCTTCATGGTAGACTCAGAGCTCTGCCCACTTTTGCTTCGCACTAGGCACTCAGCTTCACTAAAAGCACAGGCTTTTGGGGGTTATGCCTCCCCCCAGACAGGAGCCCTCAGGAGGGTCTTTGTCTAGCTGTCATGTTCTAAGCGCCGTTGTATGCAAAAAATATTACCGCCATTAGAGGAAGAGGATGGTGAGGAAAGACAAACTGATTCGGCAAGATAATATTAGGTAATATTTAAAAGGCAGCTTTGGGATAAACTATTAGCCAAAGCAGATCCAGGCTTAAGGTTTATATAGATGGAGAGGGGAGGGAGGGAAGAGGCATAACTCGCTGACTGCCTCCTCGGCGCCAGGCCCGGGGTCTCTTTTAGGGGGCATCCTTGCACATTCTCGTGTCCTGGGAGCTTCCTGCCTCACTTCTGGGCACACGCTCAGCAATGGTAGGAGAGAGTGGTCCTTGGCTGAGTGCCTGGAGGTCTCAGACCAGAAGCTACTCAGAAGGCTGTAGAGCAGGAGCCATCATCCCCGAACCGAGGGCTCCCTGGGCTCTGTGGGCGGGCCTCCTCGGAACCAGGGCAGACCTGACTCCCGAGCTGCTGCCCGCCATCTGGTCCCAGATCTTGAAGGTGCTGGGAAGCGACCTTCACTTTTCCTGTCACCTTTACGACGTGATTTCCGCTTCTGTCACTTTGCTGCCCAAACCGAGCTCGCTAGGAGAGGTTCCACAAGAGCCCAGATGGGAGACTGTGGGGCACCCCTGGGCTCCGGTGGAGTTCTGCAGTGAGCACGCCCAGGAGCCCCCTGTATGCACTAGGGTGGGAGAAGCCACAGTGGCTTGAAATTCCCCACGGGCTCAAATAGGGAAGCCCCTCTGAGGGTGGCAGGTCAGACTCCCAGCCTGTCTGGGAGCAGGCTAAGGACCCATGCCCTGTCTTCTCCTGGCTGGACACAGGGATGGCCGGTGTGCAGGGAGCATTGGCACAGGCCACTGGCTCGCCTGGGCTCTGCAGTCGGAGAGCATGCGGCCATGTGACCATGGGTGTGCTTCTCTGGTTGCACAGTGGGGCTCCCGAGATCACCTACTCGGTCACAGGGTTGGCGGCATGAGATGCGAGGCTGTACTGACGGCTCAGGGCTCAGCGTGGCCCAGTGTGGGTGAGAGGCGGAACCAGCTCTCCAGCCTCAGACCCTGCTCACTGAGCTGGGATGCTGCCCAACCTGGAGAAATCCACGGTGCTGTGTCCCCAGCTCCATCCCAGACCCTCCCTCTGGCACAGGTCCACTGTATTTGTCCGATGCTGGGGAACCCCCACCCGGCTGTTGATGGGGAAGATCTGGGAGAGAAAGAGCATATGCCGCTCTGAACCCAGACCAGTCCATTCTGTATGGTCCGCAGCGAGGACCTCTCCTGGCTGCTCTCAGCCACCTGGGTACATGCTGACCACCGTACAGCCACAGTTGTTGGCAACAGGTGACTTCCAGCCCGGGCTTGTTGCCGGCACCGATCAGACGGTGCTGCGGCCCACTGTGTGGTTCAGTTTTAGGAGGAGATTGGGTGTGGTCCCTGACCCTTGCGGCAGGGACCCCACAGAATGTTCTAGAAATTCAGCAATTAGCGCAGGCCGAGGGACTTGAGGAAATGTCCAGTGGTGCTGGCAACCTATTTTGAGATTCAGTAATCCTGTTCTGCTTCTTGTCAGGGAAATGAATACGCATCCGACTCTCTTTCCAGTGAGTCACAGGGACCTGGGATCCTGGAAAGTGCTTGATGACAGACTGGGCCTCGTGGGGTCGACGATGGCACTGTGGCCGTAAGAGCAGTTAGCCAGATCTCCTCTCTGGTGTTCTTCTTGCAGAGAGAAGGTGCCACCAAACAGCACGCTGACCACGACGCTGACACTGGTGCCCTTGCTGGCCAACAACCGCGAGAGGAGAGGCATTGCCCTGGATGGCAAGATCAAGCACGAGGACACGAACCTTGCCTCCAGCACCATGTGCGTCCTTGTAGGAGATGAGCTCGCGAGACTCAGAGTGTGGGGGGCGCGGGTCTGCTCCCCCTTCTCGTCTCAGACCCTGGGCTCACAGGCAGGGACCGCACCTCCACCCTGGTGTGACATGGCAGTTCCGGTTCTGAGCTCCAGAGACAGCCTTGTGCCCACCCCAGCTCCACTGCTCACCGTCTGGGCCACCCTGGGCAAATTGCTTGAGCTGTCTGAGAACCTCGGTTTTCCTGTCTATAAAGTGGGGGTGCAGACAATTCGACGATCCATGTAAAGCGTGGTGGGGAGGCGGACAGCGGGGGACGGAAAGCAGGATCATGGGCGTCGGAAGATTTTCTGAGGGTAGTTGGTCCAGCGGGTGTGTTGGATTCTAAAGCGCATCCGTGACAGTCTGGGAGGGAGAAGAAGGGGGAGACTGATACCCTAGGCCAGCTTACTCAAGGGCGTAACATCATGACAGTGGGGACACGCTACTTCTGTAAAAACATTTTATGGTTCATGGAGTATTTTACAAACACGTACGTCTCTACACCCTGTCGCGAGGAAGGTGAATTTATACTTTATGGAAAAAGAAATTGAAGTTCAGCCAGAAGGAGAGGCTTGTCCAAGGTCACCCGGCCAGTTAATGGCAACGTCCACTCCTAACCCTGAGCCCTACCAGGGCCCTAGAAAGTGACAAGCACTGCAGAACCTGGGTCAGCCAATCTGTGTGTCGCGTGTGCGTGTGACTCTCCCCTTCCAGGAAGATGGCGGGGAGACAGCGTGCAGGGTGTCCTTGGGCATGACGCAAAGTACATTCCCTCCCCCAGCTGTTCGGCCCCATTCAGTTCCAGGCCAAGTCCATCCCACGGGGGACGGGGGTCTCAGGCTCACATCCCCCTCGTTCCCCTTCGGTGGCATCTTCTCTCCACTGAGCGCTCGGCCACATCCCATGATGCCAGGCAAGGGCATTTTGCCCTCTTCGATACCGATGAGCCAGTGGAGTTACTGGGGGGACATCATGCTCTTAGAGACAATGTCCAAGGCGCCCCCCACCAGGAGGGTCCCTGGGCTGGGTGTCCCCTCCAGGCCCAGAACCTCCCTGGCTGCCTCACAGCGCCTTCCCAGACCTCTGAACAGAACCCCGCCCGCCTTCTGCCTCAGGCCACAGCGTCTGTCAGTCACGTGGCTTTAGCTGGTACTTCAGTATGTTTTTATACCTTAATTCCTGTCATTGGACATCTTGAAATACTTATGACCCCAGTTCCCATCACATGAGGTCACGATCCGTGTTGCAAGGCCCACTGCCGCCCGTCCGACCGTGCGTGCTGTGGGATCTGGAGAGAAGTCGCCGTCCAGGACAGTTAGACTGCACTCTCTTTGGGGCGCATCCGATGGCTTTGCGCACCGCGTCCATTCACTCCAACATGCAGGGCTGGGGACGCAGGGCAGGAGCACAAAAGCGGGAGGGTCAACTTCACTTGGAGGTCTTGGGGGTGCAAAGGAGGAGGAGGAGGGCATTCTGGAACCAGCTTGTGTCTGGCAAGGCCGGCCCATGGAGGACACTGGGGAGCAGCAGGGTATGAGGTGACAAAGGCAGACAAAGGCCAGGTCACAGGTTGCCTGCCTGGCCATGCTAGGGCTTGACCTCGGAAGGCCTGACTGGCGGCAGAGTGGCAGAGAGCTCGGGGGTGGAGCCTGGTGCGTGGGAGGTGAGTTACTGAGATAATCCGGGCAGGAAAGGCCTGTGGCAGACTCTGTGGCTGGCCAGGGATGGCAGGCGGGGCAGAGGGAGGCGCCGAGGAGGACAAGGTTTCTGGCAGATGAGCAGGTGCATGAGCATCAATGGAGGCAGCGCAGGGAGCACCAGGAAGCACACCCTGCCTTCTGAACATCCAGAGGGGAAATGCCAAGCTACGATGCAGGAAAGGAATCCCCATGCCCTGAGTACGGAAAGTTCTAGAACTTCAACAGCTTGGTCAAGTTCACCAGTTCCTTGGGAGGACACCCCCACGGTGGCGTGCCTGCCTGGACGCGAGGGGCTGTTCAGCCAGCCCATGTTTTCTGCTGCTCCCTGCATCCTCTGCTTCTCCTTTCTGTTTGAGCAGCATCAAGGAGGGCATAGACCGGACCGTCCTGGGCATCCTGGTGTCTTACCAGATCAAGGTGAAGCTCACGGTGTCGGGGTGAGTATCCATGTCCCACCACACCGTCCACCCTGTCTCGGCCTTTGGCCGAACTGTTTTCTTCCCAGATGACTGGGAGACAGAACAGGAAGGTCCGCAAATTCCTCCGTTACCAGGTAGAGTTGGGGAGAGAGTCTCTTTGTCTAGTTTCACGGTTCTGTCTGATAGAACGTCACGTGGGAAAAGATAGCCAAGCGGATGACAAGCTTTGTGCACCGTTATACAAAATATGTGTATCTGACAAGAACAGGTGTGCATACGCTCACGTGGTGGAAGCAGACGTGTCCCAAAGGGAGATGAGTTTGTGTCGCACTGGATTTCAGAAAAGAGCGGTGGCTGTCAGGTGATCTCTCGCTATATCTTTGGGAGGCATCCGTCCACAGTGGGGAGACCGGATACCTCGGAATGCTGAGAAAATGGTTCTCTATGTTTTTTATGAAATGAATTTCTCCCATTTTTAAAACATCGGCAAAAAGGGAAAACTTGAATTCTCATTTTCCTTTTCGAATTTCATCACCAAAGGCTCTGGCCTGTAACCTTGATGAGCCTTGGGTAGTTCAGCCATCAAAGGCAAGTCCAGGTGTACCTTCCATGCTTCTGAGTAGATAAAGAGTTCCCCAAATTTCGGTTGGGGCAGCAAAGTAGAACATGGGTTGATTTTGCAAATTTTGTTTGACACAGTGTTTATATTTGTTGTGCTTCTCAAAGTATGCAATATTTTCTTTCATTTTCTTGGAGAGGATTAGAATTCTTTCAGCTGTCAATATAAGTGAAGGACAGGTATTTCACAATGCCCTTTGTGGTCAAGAGAGAAATTCTGGTCCGGGGATTTATTTTCAAGCAGCAGGCCTTGAACCCAAGTGATTCCTCTTTTTAACTCATTCATTAGAGAAAGAGATGAAGTCACAGTAGAGAGAAATAGTTGAGTTGACTATTAAGGGACGCAAAGATCTTGAAAGCTGTGGGTTAGGGATGTGACTGGGACATGTGCCACCTCTAAATAATGGGAAATAAGGCCTGGTTACCATTGTGGACCATCACAGCAGCCCCGTCTGCTTCTGTTTCCTAGCTTTCTGGGAGAGCTCACCTCCAGGTAAGCCTCATCACCTTCCCTCTCCGCTTGCTTTCCAGGATACCAAAGGAACAAACCTGGGGTTCAAAACAGTCACAGTGAAATCAGTTTTCCCGGCAGTGATGCTCAGAGCTCTTATGAAGCCATGCGCACTGCCTTGGGATGCATCACGCAAACCTTGGAGAATAGGTGGGAGGCTGGGGACGCTTCTCAGAGACAACAGCCGTGCCTACACCAGGGCAAGGACACACACATACACACCCCTCCGCCCACCCCCCCCACACACACACGCACTCAGGAAGCTGGCACACTCCATGCAGCTGCCTTTGTACATGCGTGTTCAGTAACACATACGTAACATGAAGTTTACCATTTTAACTATTTGAAAGTGTACAATTCAGCGGCATCAAGTATATGTACAGTGTGGTGTAACCATCAACGCTGGCCAGCATCTGGACGCTTCTACCATCCGACAAGAAGAGCCCGTACCTATTAAGCTCTCGCCCCCATTCTCTCCCCTCCCTAGTCCCTGGCGACCACTAACTCCTTCTGTCTCTGTAGATACGCTGTTCTAGACACTTCATATAAATGGAGTCAGACGCTATCTGCCCGTTAGCGTCTGGCTTCTCCCACTTAGCATGCCGTCGAGGCTCCTCCACATTGCAGTGCGTGTCAGTGCTTCCTTCCTTTTGATGGCCAAGTCCTATTCCATGGTATGGATAGACCTCATTTTGTTCATCTGTCCATCAGTCTGTGGACATCTGGGTTTTTTTCCCCACCTTTCGGCTGTTGTACATAGTGACAGGTGCCTTTTGCATCATGCACAAAGAGGCCACAGGTAAGACGTGTTGGAGGCAGGCCCTGACCTTACATACTCCTTCACCCCGACTCTCATCATCTCCTTCCCTGACGTGAGACCCGGGGAGCACCTCATCTCCTAAACCCCATCTGCCCTGGGGTCTGACGAGAGCTGCCCCGTAAACATGTACCGCGAGCAAAGCAGTCACCGGGGAGGGGGGCGGGGCAGGAGGCGGTGGGTCCCGCGTGTGGCCAGGAGTGACCCTTGTTTTGTCACGCCCCCATTTCCATTCTCCTTTTGTCCAGATTTCCCTTCTGCTTTCCTTCCTGACCCTTCCCTTCCTCCTTTTTGTATAAATTCCAAGTCGCCCCAACGCCCTTAACTTCTGGAACTTAGCAGACCCTGTGTCGTCCCTGTCCTGCTCTGCAGCGGGAGACAGTGTGCCTGCTCCCCAACACACTGACCTTGTGTCAGTTTAACGTATAAAAAATGGTGGACATTTTTGCAAAGGATATTTTTCGAAATGACCTTCCTTCACCTGTCCTCTACCACGGTGTCACGTCACTGACACTAACGAGCAGGAGGGAAGATCCTAGCCGCCTCAACCATGCATGAGTGAAGTTTCTGGACCACATTCCAAGGAATACATTTAAAATTCCTACACGACCACCTCCTGATTTCTGGTCTGTTTTGAATCTCACTGAAGCCTGTGCGATGTATAATCGTGTGCCTGTTCTTGCCAACCTGCCTTCTTTTTTTTTTTTTAGCGAAGTGGCCACCGAGGTGCCGTTCCGCCTCATGCACCCCCAGCCCCAGGACCCAGGTCAGTCACGCAGTGCCCTGGGCTTTCTCTGGTCACTTACTGCTTGCAGATTTATTACGTGTTTGTTGCTAGGATTTCTCGACCCTGTCACTGAGCCTGGGTTGGCCGTGGCATCCTCAAGGTGCCTGGGCCAGCCCAGGAAGGGGTGCTCATCTTTGAGTCATGAACTAGGTGCCTCTCCATCTTCAGTCAGTGCATGGAGGACATAGCAGCCCTGCACTTGGACACGGGCTATCTCACTAGGCTTCATCAGGAATGATTTCAAAGCAGAGGTTCTACTGTGGACAGACCTGGATTTAGATTTAAAGAAAGTTTAGGTGAAAACTAAATTAGTGAGCCTGAGCCTTTTGTATTTCATTTGGAAATATTAACAGGCATTTAGAAGACGGGGAGTATTCTTGACAGTGTCAGTTGCAATGAGAATACAAAAAATGTTGGAAAAGAAGGTCAAGCTGGGTTCCTGACACTGTGGCTCCTTTGAATTCTAGATCTGTGAGCTTGCGTATGGTTGTTAATAGTAAAAGAAGCAGTGGTTATGCAACTCTGCGAATATTCTAAAAACCATTGGACCGTATATATGAATGGGTGAATTACACGGTCTGTGAATTAGATCTCCATATAGCTCTTTTAAAAAAGAGAATGAAGCAGCAAAAATAATATAGGTGAAATCTCAGAAATTCTGAGGGAACATTCTCCATTGTGTGTTGAGTGGCTTAGTTGTCAGGACAGAAAAATGGACCTGCCTGAATGAGAATTCTCCATGGTCACAGTAATAAAGAGTATTTTAGGTAGAAGTGTTGTAAATAAGCAGGATTTCTTTTTCTTATACTTTATATAGAGCTTTTCTACATTGATAATGAAATAGCATTTCAACAGTAGAATGAGCCCCTAGATTCATTTTGGGTTTGTCTCAAAAATATTTTGTCTCCAAATATCTTTTCCAAGTAGTTTGGATTCAAATGCTCTGTGAACTTTGCCAAAACCTTCCCTTGGGGGAAAAAATACAGTCTAGCCATATTTTTAAAATTCATTTATACTTGTGTCATCAAAATGCTATTTTATAACTATATATGAGATTAAGATGCATTCTGGTCCCTTTCAAGGATGTTTTCAAAGGCACAAACCCCTTTTGGGGTCTTTTTATACACACTCCATAGTTTTAAACTATGACATGAGGCGATGTCACAGTTTATGTCAGATTGTTTCCTGGAACTAAGAACAGACATTATGACTGCACTTGGGGGAAACGGCGTTATTCCTCTTTTGGGTGTGACATTTTCAAGTCCCAGTCATTCTGGCCCTTACGGTGAATGTATCACGTATCCAGATGCAACAGCGATCTTTTGTACTGTGAGGTTTCAGGGGGAAAGGACAAGTCACCCCGTGGCCTTGATGTTCTGATTTCCAGGGATTTGTGAGTCACCAAGTTTTATTGGTGGATATGTGCTCACGTCTTACCTGCCTAGGTCCCCGCTCCCTGTTCTAGGTGGCAAACCCTAAGCAGAGAACGCGGAAGTTGCAAGGCCGGTGACCAAGTAGTTTGTGCGTAGTGAGTGGTATAGAAATGTTACCAAGCTTTTTTGTCCCTTGTGGAGAGCGTCCACACAGAATGCTGGTTGTTGGTTTGAATCTCGCCAAGGCTCATGGTCCTGGTTAGCATAATTTTGTGCTTGGCGCTGTGGGGGTCCAGGACGCTTCTTGCCCAGGGGATGTTTTGATGAGTCAGCCTTTTCATGGATCCCCCTGTGGTTAGCAGCTCACAGAGATGGGGAAGGTTTGAAGTGGACCAGGGGCCCGGGTCCTGGCATCACCTGGGGACTCTGATCTAGACTGGGCCGAGGGACACGCAGGGTGAGGTGCTTGGAAAGGGAAGCATGACATCAGAGGGGGTGAGGCTAACCAGGGAAACGGGCCTGGAGGTGAGGTTGGCTTGTTCCCTTTGAGCAGGTGAGGGGTGTGGCACTTTATAAAGGAAACGATGGTTAAAAAATGCAGGGAGAAAGGCTGTCAGAGCAGAAAAGGCAACGAAGCAGGAATTACACACAATTATCATGAAATGCATGTGTCTAGGCCTTTTATCCCTCCAACTGTCAATTACTAAACAAGGAAGACATTTTCCAGGTACAGCTATTATACAGAATTTACGCTAATCTCTCTCTCTCTCTCCCCTCCCCGCTTCATTCCATGCTACAGCAATGGCAAAGGAAAGGTGAGCCACTGCCCTACACTGCCCTGTGTTCTGTGACTTCCTCCTCTGGCACAAACCCCTTTTTGGGTCTTTTTGTACACACCCCATGCTCTGGACGCTGGTTCAGGGCCCTAGTTTTCCTTTCGCGGCTTAGGACTGAGGCGGGCGCGTGCGCTCGGATGTGCTCTGTGCAGCTCTGCTCTCTGGGTTTTTTCTTATTTTTGTTCGTTGAAGAGATTTTCCACGAGCAGCTATGAGGACAATGGCCGCGTGTTCCATCCCGAGGAAGCTCTTGATTGGTTCCTTTGTTGCCAGAGGAAAATCGAGGGTCTTGTTTTGCTCGAGATTTCATCGCAAGCTTCAAAGAGCGTGCCACGATCAGAATGTTCTTGGTTTCCTTTTAGTTTTCAGGATGAAAATTTGGTTTTTGAGGATTTCGCTCGCCAAAATCTGAAAGACTCAGGAGACCTCGAGGAAGGGAAGAAGGTCGAGGAGGCGGCTGTGGACGAGTGAAGAGGTTGCCGGGGACTCCAGAGACGGGGTCGTCAGCAGCGGGATGAGCAATGCTCCAGTTAGCCCTTTAGTTGTGCTAAATACCAAAGTATGAGTCTCTTCACAGAAATAAAGTTTGTTCTGTTTGGTCGTGAGTCAGGCTGACTTGTTGGGGAGACTGTGACATCACGGCAGGAAGCTGCAGCCTTTAGGGTCCCTGAGTCTCAGGGGGGGGGGGGCATCTAGAAAAGAGGCCAGCCTTCCACAGACTGGCAATGTGGGAAGGTGTGGAAATCTCTACCCAGCTTTGGGGTCTTATGCATCCTGGGCTTTCTCCAGGGGTCCCATGTAAGCTGTTTCCCTG
Source organism: Pteropus vampyrus (assembly GCF_000151845.1). Lineage (NCBI taxonomy): Eukaryota > Metazoa > Chordata > Mammalia > Chiroptera > Pteropodidae > Pteropus > Pteropus vampyrus. The sequence goes on from NW_011889192.1 coordinate 723,361, forward strand.
GAAACATGTCGGGGGCGGGTACTGTTTCTAAAGATCTGACCAGTCCCAGCTCTGGGGCCTCCAGCTCTGAGGACAAATGTGGGCTAGACACACTTCATCACTGATTCAACATCCCCGGCCGAGTCCCTGTTTGAGCTCTGGCTGTTGGTTAAGTTTCTAACAAATGCAAGCGATGAAATCAGATTTGGCTAATTTAAGAAGGAAAGAGGAATGCATTGGAGGGCCTTGGAAGGGCTCAGAGAACTGAGTTAAAGGAAGAACCTGAGCTGCCAGGCCTGGAGTGGAAAGATCGCAGAGGCTCCAGGGGTCCCTGCCAGGAGCTCAGGGTCCAGCCCTCTAGGGCAGCCATTCACCTGGCACCAAACGTCCCCAGTCAGGGTGTCTCTGGTCCCAGTGTCAGTCCTGGACAGGAGAAACTGACCCATCCAGCTTTGGTCAAGTGGGTCAATGCACCGTGGCCAATGATGGCAGAGCCTGATCCTAGGAACGCATTGTTTCAGAGGAGGGGGTTCATTGTGAGGCCAGCGGGCTTCTTGGCCAGAGTATATAGATGGAGATTGGACTTAGATGGGGCAGAGGAGGGAATGTAGTGCGTCAGAGGAAATCAAGGCGATGCCATGCCCTGCCCGCTTCGTGGCAGCCCCTTTCTGGCCTGTGGTACCCACCAGCCTGGGGGCCTGCTGTCAAGGCAGAGAGACTGAATTGGCTCTCTTGGTGGAGGGAGAGGGGCTTGGGGGATGTGTAAGCCCTGGCCTATGCTTCAAAGAGCAGGATCAAAGGAGTTTGGAGAGTTCCGCACAGGTCAACCTACTCCCAGGAGGTCAGGGGTGAACTGGAGGGGTCATGTGTAGGGTAGACACTTGGGATCAGGTCTCCAGCACCAAGGGCAGTGGCAGAGGGCTGCACAGCAATGTGGGCTCCCTGCACGTGAGGGCTCCCACAGCGGGGGTTGTTCCGCCAGGCTGGTTAGTATCCTGGGAACTGGGATTTAGACCAGAAGCTACAGCCCGTTTACACAAAGCAAGGTTTGGACTCGTGTGCTGAGTTTGAGGCATCCTGACATTGGCAGGGCTGAAGATTCATTTCTAGAGGAATAATGATAATAACGACGATAATGATAATGCAGGCAGAAGACTGGACCTTTGGCCTGTGGGTGTGCAGTTCAGACATTCCTTCTTCGTTTTTTCTCCGGTGCTGAGGAAGCAGCACTTCACCATTCCAGCCCAGGCCCCTCTCTCAGGATACTCAGAAAAGGGACGTTCGGGGCGGAGCTGCTCTGGCATCTGAGCCCTTCCCCTCTCTCCCGCCCCCAAGCTCAGAGGCCTCTGAGGTTGGCTCCTGTAGGAGATACTGGGCTAGTCGCGGACCTGGGAGTCTGCCTGGCAGTGCCTGGTGAAAGGACCAGCCTGTTGGTTCCTGCATTGCTTGACCCCAGGATATCCTAAGTCAGGGTAGGTGTTAATAGGCTCGACCTTTGGAACTGTGTGGGCGGGAGAGCCGGAGAAGAGCTGAAAGGCCAATCCCTGGAGACCAGAGGTCAGAACAGCCCTTGCCCTCCCGGTTATTTTGGTACCCAAACAGACGCTGGGATTTCCAGGTGCTGGCTGGTTTATGGCCTGCAGCTGGCCACCCTGGGAGGGTGTGGGGGTGGGAGCAGGAAGTGAAGTGAGCAGCCGGCCAGCTCCAACAGGGATGTGGAACTTTGCCTCGCTGGGCCTACACACATGTGGTGTTGTGTCTGCTGGACGTTCCCTGGCGTGTCAGGAGGGAGGATGTCCGTGTGCAGGTCAGATGTGTGGCCCAGGGTTGTCCAGGTAGGTGCAGCGGGGGAAACGGGGTAGAAAGGAGTTGATCGAGTGGGCCGCATGGAGAAAGTGGTGGCTGAAAACTTGGGATAAAGTTTTGCAACCAGCAAACAAAGGGCCAGCCCTGCTGTTTATTGAGCACCTGCCTTGTGCTGGGCACTTTCCATGTTACACGTAATCATTCCAACCATGCTCGTCAGCTGGTTCTGTCCTTCCGTTTGTTAGATGAGGAGACTGCAGGTCAGAGAGGTTGTGTGCCAGTTCACACAGCTAGTCAAGACTTGAACTCTGCTTTCGCTGAGTCTATAACCAGACCTCTGCTCTGTAAAACTATTGCAGGCTGCCCCAACCAGGATGCCAACTTTGGTACAATTCCCCCGTCTTCAGTTTATCACCTGTGTAAATAGTTAACTTCTTTTTATTTATTATTATTTACACCTATGGCAGCTATTCTTCCTAATTGGTCTCCCATCCAAGTACTAACCAGGCCCGACCCTGCTCAGCGTCCGTGATCAACATCGGGCTTGTTCAGGGTGGCATGGCCGTAGACCATGGACCGTGGCTCCACTGGGGCGTGAACCCAGGACCTTCTGCGTGTAAAGCAAACGTGCTCACCGCTACACTATAGAACCACGTCCAATAGTTAACTTTTTGCAATGTCTGCTTTCCTGCTCCTTCTACATTTTCCGATGCTCTCCTCCCCATCTAATGGCACATCCCTAACGGTTTGCTTTACTGATCTTTGAGGGTGGGGTAGATGGGGAGATGGACACATTTGGAAATATATGGGGGTGGTTCGGGTTGTCACAGTGCCTTGGAGCCAGGGAAACTATATGTCACACACAGTGAAGAAACGTCCCACTCCCGCATGTCAATCATAAGCCTAGTTCAGGTGCACCGTTTTCCTGTTCTAACGGGAAGCGATTCTTTTTGACGGGAGGTGCACTTCTGTGTTGACAAGTCAAGAAGAAGGATTAGGTTGGATGTGAAGTGTGTTATTACTGCCACCTTGCTATGCCCTCAGGGCGGGGTAAACGCAGGGAGCAGCATGTTGTTAGAGATGATTCACAGCATGACTCACGCCATAAAGAGGCACCAGGAGAATGTGCCCTTGCAGGCCTGCTACTCCAGGGGAGATCTCCAAGGGAACAGCGCTTTGCGGTGGCTGCAGAACATAAAGACTTCTTCGCTCATCAGAGAAATATCCCAGAGTTATGTTTCTCTGATTTAAGAACATAATATAATTCTTACCAAGCCGAATACGCTTTTAAAAAATACACTTTTTATTTTCAAATAGTTTTAGATTATCAGCAAAGTTGACAAGATAGTACAGCTCTTCCACGTACCCCGTATCTCTCATTATTAACATTTTACATTAGGATGATACATTTGCCACACTTAATGAATCGATATGGACATATTGTTAGACTAAAGCCCATTCTTTACTCAGATTTCCTTAGTTTTTACCTAATTTTTTGTTGTTGTTGTTCTAAGATCCCACATGACATTTAGCCGTCATGTCTCCTTAGGCTCTTCTTGGCTGCGACAATTTCTAGAACTTTTTCATAGTTGCAAATATCCTCCCATCTCTCACTTGCACTCATGTTCCTGCCTGTGGCATTTTGCCTCTAAAATGATGGGTTCTGGAGCCCAGATGTCCCCTGAGCTTCTAACAGGTATAGGCAACAGCACATTCGGGTACCTCAAACTCATTTTTTTCAAGACAAAATTCATCTCCTTCATATCCTCCAGGCCTGCTCGTGCTCCGTGAGGTTCATCTCCCTGGAAGCCCCACATCCAGGAGGCGTCCTGACTCGTCCTGCTCCCTGACCCCCTGGGTAGCAGCTGGTCTCTTTTCTTCCCTCCTTTGCTGTGTCACCTCCTCTCCACCTTGATGACCACCACCTTGTTCTGGCCATCAGCATGGCCTGGATGGGCAAATCACTCTTTAATGCCCTCTCTGTTTCTGGTCTTTCCTGCTCTGGACATATTACCTCTTCTGCTTTTTCAGCAGCCTCGAGTGCAGTGTCCTTGGGGTAATGCCTTGCTCCTGGCGGCAGCACAGAGGCCGCTCTGGGTCCTTCTGTAGATGCCGGCCCTCCTGGGTTCCTTGCTCCACCTCGATCACAAGCAAATCCAAAATTGTCATACTCTCAACTTGCCTAACACTCTCCTGCCCTTTTATGTTTTTCTGGAAAAATCACCTCCATCCCCTTGCCTTTCTACTGAAATCTCCAAACCCTGCTAGGGTCTCTCCTCCTCTTGAGAGCTTCTCCTGACTGAGTTAGCTCCTTCTCCCCTAGCCAGATCCCTCCCCAGGTTTTTGCATTCTTGTATCATACTGTATCATACTATATTGTAATTAATCGATACAAAATGACCAACTTCTGCAGGAATCAAGGCACCCTTCCCTTTGTGCCCTTAGTCTCCTCCAGCTGCCATAACAAAGCACCACAGACTAGGGGCTTTAAGCAACAGAAATTTTCTCCTCATTTTGGAGGCCTGAAGTCTGAAATCAAGGTGTCAGCAGAGTTCGTTTCTTCTGAGACCTCTTTTCTTGGCATGTAGGTGGCCGCCTTCTTTCTGTGTCTTCACCTGGTCTTCTCTCTGAGCCTGTCTGCATCCAAATTCTTATAATGACACCAACCATATTGGATGAGGGCCCATCAAATGGCCTCCTTAATCGTAAACCTGGGGGTTAGGATTTACGACATATGAATGTTGGGGTGGGGCACAATTCAGCTCACAAACAGGGCCCTTCTCTCTTCTTTCTTCCTTCAAGCTCTTTGGAGCTCAGCTTGCTGGGGGAGCTAGCCCCGCATCATCAAGGACCTGGGAATCACACGGTCCAGGGGCAAGTCCTGCCTCTCAGCCATGGGTTTCAGAGTCTTCATTTCTAGAATGAGACCATGGAGCTTCTCCGTGTGGCTCGTGTGAGGACTAGACTCACTGGTTGCGTCGGCACGTGCTCGGTTAGTATGTCACTGACCAGGAGCTGTCACTGTCCTTGTGCCTTGTAGAACTTTCTGCAATAATGGAAATGTTCTGTATTTGTGCTGTCCCATGTGGTAGCTGCTAAGCCACACGCAGCTACTGAGCACTTGAAATGTGGCTAGTGTGACTGAGGAACTGAAAATTTAATTTTAATTGATTGAAATTGAAATTGAATTTGCCACATGTACTGGGCATGGTGCAGGCTGGTGCATCAGAGGCCGTTGGCTTGTCCCATAGTGTTCCTGCATTAGGCTCTGAGATGCTCTGTCAGGGCTGTGAGACTATTCCCCTGCCATGTCCCCATGCTAAATGCTATTCTGTGGCTCCTGGGGGTTTTCACTTTGCCTCTGGAAAGCACTGCCAAGTGTAGTGGGAGCCCAGCATGCTGACAGGCAGGTCAGGGGCCAATGAGTCTCTAGCTGCAGTCCTTCGAAAGGGTAAGGGAAAACTCGTGAAGGATTTGACCCTCTTAGGTGGCACAAAGCCCTTTTTCACCTGGGTGTTCCAAAGGCAGCAGAAACTCCAACTGCCCTCCTCCTCTGCCCCTGCGGCTCATCCCAGGCGCCTCTACTTCCGTCTACAGATCACTGGGCTCCCAAGTCCCCTAGTCTATCTCCGCAGCCCTTCCCAATAATCCAAAGCGGCTACCTGCCCTGATCACTTCAAAACCTGGATCACACGCCCCAGCTTTGTGACCCAACCCCACCCTGGCCTTCCATTGGCCTTTGGGACTCAGCAGAAAAGACTAACCCTCTTATCAGGTTCACAAAGCCTTATCTGACCCGCCCTCCTCCAGGCTTATCTCCTCTGTTATTTTCCTCCCTTTAGGCTATAGTTTACTTTTTTTTTTTTCTGGAGACTTGTTCTTTCTCGTCGCCCAGGTCTTTGCACAATCTGGTGTCTCCGCCTAAAGCAAGGTTCCTGGTCCCTGTTAGTAATAACTCCTGCTGGCATTTTCCGTCTCCCCTTAAACATTCTTTTCTCCAAGAAGCCTTCCCAGATGGAAACGCCTATCCCTGTCCTGGCATCCCAGAGGCCCATCCAAGTAGTTTCTTCTTTTTCTCCTACATTCACGCTTGCACTCATCCACTTCTCGATTGTTTATCGTGCAACTACTGAATTCCAGACGCTGCTTTCGATGCTGGCGACCCAATGCAGGCCGAGAAAGACATGGTCCCAGGCTTCCTGAAGGTCACGTACATTCTTGAAGGGGAATGTTAACGATTTAAAAAAGTGAACATAGAAACCAAAAAACTCCCACAAACTGTGTCCTGGTAAGACAAACAGATGCTAAGAGCTGGCCCCAGCCACCACCGGTGGGGGCGGTGGCTCCCGGGCGCCGCCGGCGAGGGGTGCGGAGGGGCGGAGCAGGAGGCCGCCCCGCCCCTAGCCCGCCTAGGTC